>NC_133649.1:109284736-109405659 GCF_009905375.1 Apium graveolens | reverse complement strand
TAATCAAAAGGATTATCCGTCGAGTGACAAAGAGCCACATCCGTCGGCTGTAAGTAAACATGTGAGCAAAGCTAAGCTTGCCAAGCTGAATGAGAAATATAGATCAGTTTCCAAAAACTTTGTTCCAAGAGAATCAAGTCTGGTGAAGAAGGAGAAGAAAGTTAATGTTGGTCATCTGTCCATCAAACAATTGAATGACATATTAGAAAAGACTGAGGTTAAAGCAGAAGCTAAAAGAAAAATAATGGAAATGGGAAAGTAGGAATTAACAAGCATAACACTACACCCTGATAAATATGCACCAAGAAAATCTGTGTTAAGTGTGGTAGTACTAATCACCTGTCTGTTAATTGCAAACTTGCCATGCCTACTCCTATATCTGTACCTCCCTCTTTTCCCAACATGACTGTTATGCCTACCATGCCTACGATGTTATGTCTACTCAGAATATGAATGCATAATTTGCTAATATGCCATTTGCACCTAATCTGTATTATGCTGCATTTAGTATACCTCAAATGCCATTTAGCATGCCCTACTGGAATAACATGTTTGCAAACATATGCCTTTTCTTGTTAATCAAAATGTGCATGATAATTCTGTTCTAATGACTAGTTTCAAAGGTTCAACTCAAATGACTAAGGAGAATCAAAAATTCCCAAGTCAAATGAAATTAAACCTAAGAAACCAAAGAAGAAAGCTAACAAGGCAGGACCCAAGGAAACTTAGGTACCAAATCAACTTGATTTGATTTTAATGTGTGTAGAAAAATAGAAAGATCTTTGGTATCTGGATAGTGGTTGCTCAAGGCACATGACTGGAGATTCTACCCTGCTCACTAAGTTCAAGGAAGAGCTGGCCCAAGTATTACCTTTGGAGATGACAACAAGGGTTATACTGTGGGATATGGCTTGATTTCAAAAGACAATGTCATCATTGAAAAGGTTGCCCCAGTGGATGGTCTCAAGCACAATCTGTTGAGTATCAGCCAGCTTTGTGATAAGGGCAACTCAGTAACCTTCAATTCAGAAGCCTGTGTTGTGATAAACAAAAGGAGCAACAAAGTGGTTCTCACTGGAGTGAGAAAAGGAAATGTATATCTAGCTGACTTCAACTCATCAATGCAGAATCTGTCACTTGTCTTCTCAGTAAAGCAAGTCAAGATGAAAGTTGGCTATGGCACAAGAAGTTGTCCCATCTAAACTTCAAGACCATGAATGAGCTTGTCAAGAAAGAACTAGTTAGAGGTATTCCTCAAGTGGAGTTTACTAAGGATGGATTGTGTGATGCCTGCCAGAAAGGAAAGCAGATCAAAGCATCATTCAGAAAGAAGCTTGATTCAATATTGAAGAACCTTTCCAATTGTTACACATGGATTTATTTGGACCAGTCAATGTGTTGTCCATCTCAAGGAAAAGATTTTGCCTAGTAATTGTGGATGATTTCTCAAAGTTCTCTTGGACATATTTCCTAAAATCTAAAGATGAAGCTAGTGAAATCATCATCAATCACATAAGGCAAGTCAATAACCATCCTAATTTTTAAGTAAGAAGAATCAGGAGTGACAATGGAACTGAGTTCAAGAATTCTGTGATGAGATCATTTTCTGAAGAGAATGGGATTATGCATGAGTTTTCTGCAGCAAAAACTCCATAACAAATGGAGTAGTGAAAAGAAAGAACAGATCTCTTATTGAAGCTGCAAGGATAATGCTTGAAGAATCAAAGTTACCAACATATTTTTGGGCTGAAGCTTTGAATACTGCCTGCTACACTCAAAATATCTCTTTGGTTAATCAAGGAAAGTGCATGACACCCTACCAATTGTTCAAGAATAGGAAGCCAACTCTAAATTTTCTTCATGTCTTTGGCTGCATGTGGCACCCTCCAAACCCAGGTCAGAAGTTTGGGGTCCACACACCACACCTTATTTAACCTTCTTATAATAATAATAAAGATAATAATAATGATATGCAGTGACCCTATTTACCAACTACCACGGACCGCAATAGGTTAAAGTATGTAGACAAGCCAAACACACACTTATATTACAAATCGTCCAAATCCCAACTATTCAAACTCAGAACTGAGTATTAAACATTATTATAACTTTTATAAACTTAAATTATCCCAAAAGATGCCTGCTAACTTAACTCGATCAACCTGGACCCCTAGCTCTCGCACTGGATTGGGGATCCTCACTACCAACTGGTTCCTTCTTACTGGAAAAGAACATAAACAACATTGCACAAATGAGCTACTAGCTCAGCAAATCATAATGACAAGACTGAGAATAATGATCATAAAGTGAAAAGGGTTATGATATCAAGTGAATAGTAAATTATGATTTAGAATTGGATATTATATTTTTATCTTAAAAACCAAGGTAGGCTGCTGATCAGTCACGCACTAACCCCGAGCAAAGCACACAGCACTGCTCTAACTACTGGATCCAAGGCACACATTGGCCTAACTTGACCATTAATCTAGTCTGACCACGAATCTAGTCTACAATCTTATAAAAAAATAATCCAATTCTAACATAATAACAGAATAAATAATGTAAAGCAATAAACAGAATCATAACATCATTGGATGTTCGATAATGAAATGGTTTCAATCTTCACAAGGATCAATATGAAATTTCCAAGCTTAGCTGTTAAGTAATGAAAGAATTGGATAACAAATGAATCAACATTTCAAGGTTACAAGGATTTGGTCTTTCAAAGCATAAGGTACAATGGTTTGAATATGTAAGTGATTCGGTTCAGTGTTTGGTATTTAGTTTGTATGTATTTATGGAGTAGTGTCGTATATTTGTGGTTCGTATTTGGGGTGTACAACAATCAATGGTTTAGAAAGAATAAGGTTTATGGCTCAAGATCAATAACTGAAATCAGGGTTTAGGATTCAGTGCTTCAAAGCACTTGCAATATACATGATTATCGATCAACTACAATATGTCTCGAGAAAGTTCAGAACACTTGCCTGGTACTAGCTTGCTATACTGTACTAACTTCCAATCACAACTGCCTACTCCTCGACTATCGGTTTCCCTTTCCTACGCCTTGCCTCCTCTGCACACATAACATTAGCATCTATTAATATTCAACTCATACGATTCTATCCCATACACATTCTATCTACCCTTCATTTTACCCAAATCCGATTAACGGATTGAAAATTACGTAATAAACAAGTAAACACCGAATATATAGACCGATAATCAATCAACAAGTCATATATAACACGTAACACGTCAAACAATCAATGATATATTATTTATAAAGGAGTCTCGGGTCATAAATAGGCTTTCGGGTATTCAAAATGATTTTAAAAACATTTTTCGGAAATAAAACGGGTCGTTGGATAAATTTAAAGTAATAAACAGGGCTCGGTTGGCCAAATCTGGCTTCAAAACAATTTTATAATAATTATCGAGCCTTGAAAACAATTTAAAATAATATTTTAAAGCTCGAAACTATTTTTCGGAATTTCTAAATCATTTTAAAATCATTTTAAAATAATTAAATCTAATTAAATAATTAATTAAAATCAAGTAATAATTAATTAAATCATTAATAAATTAATTTTCGAATTAATTAATTAATTATTAACTAAAATTAATTAACTAATTAATTCAGATTTATTTTGAATTAAAAATAATTTTGGAATTAAAGTAATGATTTTTTGGAATTTTCAGAAATTAAAAACGGATTTTTATAATTAAAAATAATAGAAAATATGATTTTTAAATATTTTTATAACAGGAATCCTATTTCTGCAACTTTCCAGAAACTTCAGGGACTAAACTGTATCGTCCCCAAAAGTTTAGGTACCAAACTGCAAATTGTACAAGGCTCGCCGGAAAACGATCGTGGTTCGTCGGATATGGCGTTCCCGAAATCGTCACACCTTCAGGAGCTCCAGATATCATCTACAGTTTATGAGAAACACATCCCAACAATCATTTCTTCCTAATAAGCCCAGACCTGGCCGGAAAATGGCCAAGAACTTCACCGGTTTCCGGTGACCCGACGAGAACTTCAAAACACAACTCCCTTCGATAAACGAATCCTCTGTTAACGAGCTATATACCAATCGATTGCAAATTTCTAAGGAACACAACCCCTATATCTCAATAGCTAATAACCCCTAAATCAAAAAGCCCTAAATTTCAATTAAGAACTTTCATACGGGTTATAACCCTAATTTCAAAATTCGATAATCAAACTCAATTTGAACATGTTATTGAACTCCAAATTAGTCATATAATATATCAAAATCATCAGAAAAACAAGCTCTACAACATGCAATCATCAAATTATTCAAACATCATCCGAACAAAAATTCATATTTTTAATCAAAATAATTCGAAAATAAATAAATTTACAGAAAATAAACCTTTGATTCTGGAGGTGTATGGATCACAGATTCTGATAGTACTCTTCAAGACCTTTAATTTGGTTACTCGAGCGTTGAAAAAAAAGATCACTCACACCTTCGAATTGCTGTTTGATTTTCAGAAAGGTTTTATGAATATAAGTATTTTTCTCTGGAAAATTATATAATTATTGTCTGCAAATGATTTTTGATACGGAATAAAATACGGTAAAGGCTATTTATAATTACGGAAAATTAGTATCCCGTTGGATCATTCCGAATATAAAATGGTACGTTATTTATAAAAACTGATCCAAACGGTACCGGTTTTCGGGATAATTATCCAAACCAATACAATTTGTACTGCGGTCTTGGTCTCAGCGCCTGGTTACACGTATTACGAGGTGATAATTGTGATAGTTTAATAAAAAGATCCCGTTTATTGAAAATACGAGTTTTATTGATTTACCGAAATAAATAATGTATCGAAAATGTTGTGTCGGGACCCGCGCTGGACAAACCGTACGCCAGATCAAAAAAGTCAAAACATGGAAAATGCTCGGAATATTGTAATTAGGTTAGAAAGGACTTTTCGGAAAAGTTTTGGGTTATAAAAACGTAAAAACGGATGACGTCGGTTGGTTCCCGATTACATAAAATAGTTTTTAAATACTCGAAAAAAGATGTTATAAAATCCATATATTTCCTATAAAATCATAAATCAACATAAAAATAAATAGGAAGATATGACAATTATCTATATTTTATTTTGGACATATAAAAATTAAAATACTCAATTAATATTATTTTTAAACATCCAAACACATATAACACTTACCAGAAAATTCAGAGAATAGATACTGATCATACATAATAATTATTTATCAGCAAAATAATTACATGGTATATCACAGATATTACATCCTTCCCCCCTAAAAGGTCCTCAGAATCTCCTAAGAAAACAAATGAGAGTACTTTTCTCTCATATCACTTTCTAGCTACCAGGTTGACTCTTCAACCTTTGGGTTTCTCCACAATACTCTTACTAACTTTACCACTTTATTTCTCATACTTTCTCTCTTTCCTCTAGAATTTCTATCGGACTCTCTACATATGACAAATCTGCCTGAAGCTCTATTGGCTCATACTCGATTACATGCCTGGAGTCTAGATTATACTTCTTAAGCATCGATACGTGAAAAACATTGTGAATTTCTCCATGTGCGGAGGTAACGCCAACTCGTAAGCTACTTTGCCAACGCGCTTTAAAATCTCAAAAGGTCCAACGTATCTTGGGCTCAGTTTTCCTTTCTTTCCAAATCTTGTTAACCCCTTCCACGGTGATACTTTCAGTAATACCAAATTTCCTTCTTCGAATTCCATATCTTTCCTTGATTGATCTGCATACTTCCTTTGACGGTCTTGTGCTGCTATCAATCTCTTCTGGATAACTTCAACAACTTCCTTTGTCTGCTGCACCAATTCAGGTCCAAGTATTTTGCGTTCTCCTACTTCGTCCCAATATAAAGGAGATCGACATTTCCGTCCATAAAGAGCTTCATAGGGTGGCATCCCAATACTGGCGTGATAACTGTTGTTGTAAGCAAATTCTACCAGAGGTAAATGCTCGTCCCAACTTCCTTTGAAATCAATAGCACAAACACGTAGCATGTCTTCGATTGTCTGGATCATTCTTTCACTCCGGCCGTCCGTCTGTGGATGGTAAGCCGTACTCATATTCAGTCTCAGTCCCAAACATTCTTGAAAACTCTTCCAAATCTCGAATTAAATCTCGGATCTCGATCGAATATGATAGACACAGGAACTCCATAACGAACTACAATGTCCTTCAGGTACATATGGACCAACTTGTCAAGTGAAAATCTTTCATTTATAGGCAGAAAATGAGATGACTTGGTAAGTCTATCCACGATAACCCAGCTGGCATCATGATTAGCCTTTGTCCTTGGTAATCCAACTATGAAATCCATGGCAATATGCTCCCACTTCCACTCTGGAATCTCCAATGGCTGTAGTAATCCAATTGGTCTCTCATGCTCTGCTTTAACTCTCTGACATGTATTACATCTGCTAACCCATTCCGCAATTTCCCTCTTCATATCTGGCCACCAATAATTTTCCTTTAAATCTATGTACATCTTGGTACTCCCTGGATGGATTGAATACCTTGAATTATGAGCTTCTTATAAAATTTCATTCTTCAACTCCGTTACTAGTGGAATCCAAATTTTAGAAGAAAACCTAAGAATACCTTGATCATCTTTTTGCATACACAATTCTTCACCTACCAAACGATTTATATCCTGATCCATTACCTCTTCTTGACACTTCCTTATCTTCTCTAAAAACTCCGGCTGGAAAGTCATACTATACATTTTCGCTTCATCAGGCTTGCAAACCCTAATCTCCAATTCTAAATCTGAAATTCCCTATATATTTCTTCGGGTACTGATAACACATTTAACTTTTCTTTCCAACTCAACGCGTCCGCTACAACGTTTGCTTTACCGGATGATAGTTAATCGTGCAGTCGTAATCCTTAATCAATTCTAACCATCTCCTCTGTCTCATATTAAGCTCCTTCTGTGTGAATATGTACTTCAAGCTTTTATGATCCGTGTAAATCTCGCATTTTTCTCCATATAGATAATGTCTCCAAATTTTCAAAGCGAAAACTATGGCTGCTAGCTCTAAATCATGAGTAGGATATTTCTGTTCGTGTGGTTTTAGTTGCTTTGAAGCATACGTAATTACCTTATCGTGCTGCATCAGAACACATTTGAGTCCTTTATGAGAAGCATCGCTATAAATTACGAAATTTACTTGATCGTCGGGAAGTGACAAAACAGGTGCCATGATTAATCTTCGCTTAAATTCCTGAAAACTTCCTTCGCATTTATCGTTCCATATAAAATTTTCATTCTTCCGTGTAAGCTTTTTCAATGGTGTTGCAATTCTTTAAAAATTTTGAACGAATCGATGATAATATCCCGCTAATCCCGAGAAACTTCTTACCTCTGTAGGTGTTCTCGGTCTTTCCCAATTTGTAATAGCTTCAATCTTCACTGGGTCCACTTTGATTCCTTCATTACTGACTATGTGTTCTAAGAACTGAACTTTCTGTAGCCAAAACTCACACTTCGAGAATTTAGCATATAACTTCTTTTTCCTTAAAATCTCCAAAGCTGTTCTCAAATGTTCCGCATGGTCTTCTTCAATCTTTGAATAAATCAAAATATCGTCTATAAATATAATAACAAACTTGTCCAAGTATTCTTTGAAAATTCTGTTCATCGGGTCCATAAATGATGTCGGGGCATTGGTCAATCCAAAAGACATTACTAAAAATTCATAATGTCCATAGCTCGTCCTGAAAGCTGTCTTTGGTATATCTTATGGCTTAATCTTTAGTTGATGATATCCCGATCTTAATTCGATCTTGGAGAAGTACGTGGCTCCCTTCAATTGGTCAAACAAATCATCAATTCTGGGTAACGGATACTTGTTCTTGATTGTAAGCTTGTTGAGCTCCCGATAGTCGATGCACAATCTCATGCTTCCATCTTTTTTCTTGACAAACAGTACCGGTGCACCCCACGGGGATATACTGGGTCTGATTACCCTTTCTCTAACAACTCTTGCAATTGCTTTGCTAGTTCCTTCATCTCAACGGGCGCCATCCTATACGGGGCCTTGGATACTGGTTCTGTTCCAGGTGCTAAGTCGATCGCAAATTCAATTTCTCTGTCTGGAGGAAGTCCTGGTAACTCATCGGCAAACACGTCTGGAAATTCATTAACTACTGGAATATCTTCAAGTTTTACTGGCTCCTGACTTCTATCAATCACATATGTCACGAAATGCTCGCATCCTTGTCGTAGTAACTTCTTGGCTTGAATCATCGTTAAGAATTTCTTTACCTGCTTCTGGCCCTTAAACATTACTATCCTCTCATCTAGCGTCTTCACCATTACCTTCTTATTTCGACAATCTATCTGGGCATCTTGCTTAGATAACCAATCCATTTCTAAGATAACGTCAATTCTCCTAACTTAAATGGTATCAAATCTACACAAAACTTACTACCGGAAATCTCAATCTCACACTTCCCACAAACTTGATTAACAGATACACGTTCTTGATTTTCTAATTCCACAGTCATTATTTCATTTAAATACTCAACTGGACAATTTAACTTACTAACAAAATCTTGTGAAACAAACGATCGAGTTGCTCCCGAATCTATTAACACTTTGGCACATAAAGAATTCACATTAAGCGTATCTGCCACAAAATCAGTATCCTGGATAGCGTCCTTTACAGACATGTCAAAAACTCTAGCCCTTGGAGTCTCATTCACTCCTGGGTAGATCCCATAATCCTCAATGCATTACTGACTGGGGCTGGTGTCTTGCAATCCCTGGCTATATGTCCTGGCTTCCCCACATTTAGAGCACGTAAATCCAATAGCTGGAACCTTCACTGCTGGATTCCGGATAGGCTGATCCTTGTTTGCTAGCGCTCTCGCTGACTGATTTCGGCACTCCCTCGAATAATGCCCTTTTCTGATTACACTTGAAATAAACCACATTCAACTTATTACAAACTCCTCCATGTTTCTTCCCACATTCTTGACAATCTAGAAAAGTTAACCTTAACTGATTCGGCAGATTCACATTGGCTGGACGGTTGCCCTGGCCTCCGTCGCCTGCATTTTATCTCTTGAAATTAAAATTTCTCCCTGGCTGAAACTTGCCTTTCTTAAAATTTAGAAACTTCCATGGTTGTGACTGACCTGCATTTCCTTCAAATTTCCTTTTCTTACTTTCCTTTTCCTACTGTGACATCTCTGTCTCTATAAGCATGGCCTTCTGTACAACTCCTGCATATGTATCCAACTCAAAAATGGCTACCTTCCCTCTGATCCATGGCTTCAGACCTTGCTGGAATCTCTTAGCCTTCATCCTGTCAGTATCCACATATGACGGTTGTAACACCCCCAAATCCGGGGTCGGGGATCCGGGTTGTCACGAGTTCCATTTCCCTTAATAACACCCAATCTTAATAATTACTCAACTACTCTGTACTGTGACCCCACAATAAACACACACACCACACGTTATAGTCTCAGAGATGAACATCCAAAAATAACCACAAGTCATTTTATTCCACAATTATCTGCCAATACACCTTAAAAGGTTTTCTGAATAAATTTACATTTCTTTGCCATTATTACAATTCATAAATATACATAAATCTGGTACATCAAAAGTTGAAAGCCTAGCCTATTGGTAGTTCCTACCTCAGCTACAGCGACATCAACGCCTATAGGAAACTGCAGAATGTTTCCTATCCGCTCGCGAATTGGGAGCTTGGTCCTGTTCATCTTGCCTGACTGATGTTGTGTGATGAAAGAAGAAAGCAAGGGTGAACAGCAAGCCCACCAAAATAATATGTATAATGATTAACAATATATGAGCCTTCTCATAGTACTCATGAAAGTCTTGGTCAAAAGAAATGAACCAAGTTTGATATTTTAATGCGATGAAGTCGCAAAATATTTAGTATATATACATATATACTTTTCAAAATCTTGGAAGTCCTCTTCCATGCATAATATACACAAAGTTCCGGTTTATAACTGTATAAAAATATCGTTGCAAGGTGATCTAATATATCTAACCTTGTCTCAACGTTTTTCTGAAAATCTTTGTCATACATAAGATAATCATTTACTAGATATAAGTTTAAAAGATGAAGTTACAAGATACTCCAATATACTTATATCTTTTTCCAAATACTACTTGAACTACCACCGTTCAAGTTATAATTAACTTCAAAAGTTCATCACACTGATGAGACTACAAGATAAGACTTGAATAGATTCAATCTTTGAAATATTTTGAAGAAAATAAAGTTATGATATACTTCATTAAGTCCCGATATATATATATACACCTATATATATACATACGTTTCCTGAAAACCTCTGTCATGTAAAGTATGAACAGAATTGCAATATCCAATAAATTTGGAAAGGAAAGAATTTTGGCATAAACCTGATATCTTGCTGATCAGGCAAAGATACCAATAAGTAACCTTTTCTACTAGTAGATGGACGAATTCCCCACTGGTCATCACCCTGGTCGCAATAGGACCTTATGCTGGACTGCCACTCAGCCACTTATGCATTTGATGGACTCCCACTGAGCCACTTACACTATCATGGACGCCCACTGAGCCCATGTTGCTTATGCCGACTCAATAGATGGACTTACTTCCCGAACGTTGGGTAAGTAATCAATTTATTTACCAAAACAGCAACCTCGTTGCGATATAAAATACACCACTGAGCCGGATTCCCTAGGTTTTGAGCGAGTATTTAAATCCCCTTAAAAGGAAGATCTTAAATATAAAAATGAGTTTTGGGATCCGCTCTATCTTTTAAAAATCATTTTGAAGACTCGAAAACACTTTATAGAGTGTTTGGAGTAAAGCTGATTTAATGAAGTAAATCAGTCCCCAGAATATTTAGAAAATGACTGAATATTATTATTTAAATAATATTCCCATAAAGAATAATCTTTATAAAAATAATTGAAGTAAAAGTATTAAAACTTATACTTGAAACGAGTATTAAATAACCAAAGATATACTTATATGAAAGTACTATCTTTATTTGAATAATCGAAAATAAGTTTGATTATTTACACCTTATTCTTTAATAAAATAAAGAACAAATCTCAGCAAATAATCGGAGTCATAGATCCTCAAATGAATATTCAAAAATATTCATTTAACAATATAAACTGAGTCATAAGCCCTCGAATGAATATTCAAATAATATTCAGATAATAAAATAAAAGGAGTCATAAGTCCTCGAATGAATATTCAAAATAATATTCATTTAATAAAATAAAAGGAGTCATAAGTCCTCGAATGAATATTCAAAAATATTCATTCAATAAAATAAAAGGAGTCATAAGTCCTCGAATGAATATTCAAAATAATATTCATTTAATAAAATAAAGTTATCGAATAAACCTTATTCGATTAATAGTTTTGAAAACTATAACCATATATTTATATAAATATATATATTATACTCGGGATCCTCGACTCCCGGTTTAGAAAATATTTCCACCTTTTGGGTCCCTATACTAAGGGTATATGCAAGTTACCGCTATCCTCTAGCATAGGTATTATCAACTGAATCAACAATTATATATGGAAAGAATATGAAACAGGCATGCATATATATACCATAGCAGCATGCTTCAATATATTGCAACATTTGCTAATATAAACATCATGCATCTATCGCAAGATAATGCATATACATATATACATCACAACAACAGTATAACGGGTAGAAAACTTGCCTGAGCGACTGGGGGTTACGAATGGCTCGGGACGAGTCTGGTAACCTATAAATAACAAGTAAGTTGGAATTAAACCAAAGTCACTTGTAAATCTATACTTTAACTAACTTAGACTCTAACGCTTGTTTTGCGCTTACTGATTCTCTTAAGTCACTCGAGTACCCTCGGCTCCACCATTTTTAATAATTTAACCTTTATGAGTTTTAAGGCGATTCCTTCGCGAATGTCTTACCAACTGCCTAACACACTTACCATAAATGTTTCATGCATTAATTAACCCTTTTTTGGTCTTTAACCTATGTTTCAAAGTAAGGCGAGGGGAAAAGTTTCGTTCGCGAAACGCCGTTACTTGAAACGGTCGTTTCTCCTAAACCGTACATCGGAATCAAACGAACTACATATCAAAACGAAGCTCGTAACATGAAATATCTAAACATGGCAATGGTCATAATCTAGCAGGGAGTTCTCGGGTCCAAATGTTATGAACAAAAGCAGTCTAAAGTAAATCGGACATTAGGACAGCTATGTTTACGCGATTACCAATGTTTAAACTACTCCAATTAACCACCAACCAACTCATAACCATCAATACAACAAAACTTCACCGAAACCATACCACATCAGTCCATAATCTCCAAGGTTTTCAACTCAAACAACCACAATCAAGACCTATGAACTATAATCAAGCTTCAATTACCAAAATACTTCCAAATCAAACCAAACTACTAATAATCACAATCCATGCTTCTCATTTCACAAAACCAACCATTAAACTTACTAACAAATAAAGTAAAGGCTAGGGTTTGAAGTTTATACCTTCCTTGGGAGGTGTTAAGTTGCTAGGAAGCCTTAGGGAGCCTCCTACAAGCTTGATCTTTCCAAAGAAATCAAGAACACAAAGTTAGGCTTTGAAGTTTCTAAAAGTCCTATTTAAAGAACTGTAAAAATGAGGGTCTTACCATGATTATTTGGACGAGACTTGTGAACAAGAGTTGTAGGTCATCTCAATACCTTTCCAATGAGCTATAGAACACAATATTTGAGTGAGAAATGAAGGAGATACAGCAGTTTTAGTGTTCTGGTTCTGTTTTGACCGAGAGCATGAAGAACAATGCCTTGGTTTCTTTTTTGATTTTGATGAAAATGATTTTACTTGGCTTGGTTGCTTTGTTTTTGTGTTTGATTTAGTCAATTACCTTGTTGCCCTTGAATTTGTGTGGTTCTCATTCAACCACACCTCCTTCCTTCCTATGTCATGCTTGTGTCATCCTCATGATGTCATCCTCCCCTCCTTGTCCTCTTTCTATTGGTTGGATGACATCATCCCCACTAATCCCCTTGATTAACTTCCTAATCGTTTGCCTAATGACCGCTGATCTGTTATACGGTTCGCTTAACTTTCATTTTCGTTTATCGTTTGAGGGATCATACCCGGGATCTTATTACTCAGGTTCCCTTAACCTTTCTCAATATATTGTATTCTTTTTATGATCCTCTCTTATAATCCTTTAATTTAAATCCTTTTTATCCTGTTACCTTATACTCAATTCTCTCCGTATCTAGTGTATTTCCGGGAAAATCAAAGTGTTCGGATTTGGATTCTGACGATCTTTACATACACTTATATCCCATATAAAGTACTAATAAAATCTCAGAATATCCATATCAGAACCCCTACATAGTGTGGCATGAAAAGTTTTCTCATTCAGCAAAAACACTATTCATAAGGGTTTCAAAAATTTCCCAAAAATTGGGGTTATTACAGTCTCCCCTCCTTAAAAGGATTCCGTCCCGGAATCAGATAGAAAATGAATAGGGATACTCTCTTAGCATTGCACTTTCTAACTCTCGAGTAAATTTTCCCACATTGTGGTTCTACCATCAAACTCTTACTAGTTTGATAACTCTTCTCCTAAGCACTCGTTCCCTTTTACTCTATACCCTTCCTTGTTGCTCCATATAGGTTACGTCTGGTTGCATGTCTATGCGCTCATATGCCCCTATTTGTCTGGCATCCGAATTACACTTCCTTAATATTGATACGTGGAACACGTTATGAACTTGCTACAGGTTCGGGGGTAGGGCTAGCTCATATGCTAACTTCCCAAACGTCTTAATATATCCAAGGGTCCAACAAATTGTAGACTTAGCTTTCCTTTCTTTTCGAACCTCATCAATCCTTTTCAAGGGTTTCCAAGGGGATACCTATAACATTACTAGGCCCCCTATTTCATACTCTTTGTCCTTTTTGAGTCAAATCAGCATACCTCTTATGTCCATCTTGGGTTACTACCAGCCGTCCTCTGATTAGATCTATCATATCCTTGGTCCTTTAGACCACTGCTAGTCCGAGCATCTTGCGCTCTACAACTTCATCCTAACATAAGGGAGATCGATATTGTCTTCCCTCAAGGATCTCATAAGGCGATATCTCAATACTGACATATGATCTATTGTCGTAAGAAAACTCAATCCGTGTTAAGTGATCATTCCAAATTCTTTCAAGTCTATTGCACAGACTCTTATTATAGCTTTTAGCATTAGAGCTTTTGCTTCTTAATACCTATTCTTTTCCAGCTCGTAATCGCTACTACCTTTTGTTCCTAATATTATACTGGTTATACTTCTGCTTGTTAGCGCTCTATAACCTTTTAATAACCACGTCAACCTTAGTATCACGAATGTGTTTCCATTCCGAATACTACCACAACTTTATTACTCCTTTTTCAGCTGTTTCTATTTCCCAAAGTTTGATCAATCATATAGAAGTAAAGGAATTTGTTGAGAGATCACTATGATCATGAACACTTGTTATCTCACATAGTTAGTACAGAAGGTGGCCAGCCTTTAGTACTTGACAAGCAATTAAACAATAGTTGGTATCCTACTAGGCTTCTATCACACAGATAGACAGTCATTCGGCAATACCTCCCCTTCTGGAAGGGTTGTTCTTCTCAAATTACATGAAATGAAAAGAAGAGAAAAGAACGAACTGAAGAGAATTGTATATATATATAAAAAATATACTGCCACAAAATATCTGGCTTGGAACCTACCTCTGAACTATAGAGGTTTGTCATAGGAGAACAAAACATATATGTATTTATATCAACATCAAGTATTATAGCATCGTATTTCACATGCCTAAATATTTGCTATTCCGTCCATCATTCTATGGACCCATGCTCTTCCTCGAGCTTATACACAATCACCTTTGAAACTCCCTCGATTTCGAAAATCAAACCTAGGATCTCATTCTAGACATCATCGTTACTAGAGTTCTATGCTTGCACCGCAACCTTCCTCGTATAATAATACGACTCTCTATTGATAAGAAAGAATAAATATACAATAGGTAGATACTCTACTTAATTAGTCTATCAATGATAACTTATACACTACCACGACCCGATTAGTGGTACTCAATCTCAACACCCATTCCAATACAACTCTCACGGTTGTAATCAGCTCATTACTCGCAGAATCATTGCTGCCTTACTATGGTCCACCACTGACCTACTGTAGTCATTCATTTTCCATGAAGTCTTAATAGCTAACCATACGGAGTCCATACATCTCGTATCTAATTCTCCTAAGGAGTTAACATAACCACCAATCACAATTCATGAAGAACACTCCAAACTCTGACGTACTTTCATGACATGAAGTAGATAAAATTGCAGAAGAGTTTCAATCAAAGCAACGATAGTAGGTTAATACCATTCTTAATCATATGCCTTAAATAGAAGACTTAACTCAAAGGTTCGTCTAGTCCTTTTTGAAACATGGTTCTGGCTTATCTCAAGATAGGACCTCCTAAGATAGATAGCCCGTTCATGGCGATTACACGAATTAAACCTTTACCAACTACTATTACGGTTGGGTATTGCACAGTCATCAGAAGGAATGTCAATCTTCCAAACCATAATACAACCTTCACAGTTTTAACCATCATCACTGTATTTTTTTTTGGCACAAGCGCCTATAATTATCCACTTACCTTTAAAGTGTCGGCCACCTCTTTGGCCTTTCCTGATAGTAAAATTTCCTTACAGTCAATGTCATTTTAACCACCTCCAAATAAATTTTCTACCTTATTTCCGATCACTGCTTGAGTGAAGATGTTTTCCTTAAAATCAGATGGGAAAAAAAAATATCACCATTTTTCCATAAGTTATTGCCTCATTCTTTAGAGGCTAATCACTGTCAAGACTGACTCTCAATCATACTTAGAACATTTTTTTTTCTTAATTCCTAATTGCCCTGAACAATTTCGACCATTACTGGTTCGATCCATACTTTCTCGTGGTTTAACACGTGCCCCACTTGGCATCATTATAATTACGTCATATTTCCTTTATCCACATTTCTATTCTTGAGAATTTTGAATATTACCTTTTTCCTTATAAAACCTCTAAGGTTATCCTTTAATCGTTCCTCCTGTATTCCCTAGATACATGGCATATCACAATACCATTTACTAATAGTAGAACCATTGTCTATATACTTCTGCAAAATCTCTCCACTGATTCTTAAAGGTTGTTGTTACCTTAACCCTTTCCCAATCATACTGTCAAAACTCATACTGCCCCTATTAAGGGTGACATGCCAACCTTTATTGTAACACCCCCAGATCCGGGGTCGGGAATCCGGGTTGTCACGGTCTTTCTTTCCACAATATCACTTTACTTAATCAATAATAAATACCCTCATGCTGTGACCCCACACTAACACACACCACAACTCGTTATAGTCTCAGAGATGAAATTGAAATAAGTACAAGTCTTTGAATCCACAATTTAAAATTATTACAACCCAAAATGATTACTTGATAATTTACAGTTAATTGCCATTATCTGCCACAAGTTATAATTATACATAATTGGATTCTCAAAAGTAGATGGTCTAAACTACAATGGATCTACCTCTGCAGCTATAGCAGCTACAATATCAGCGGGAAGACGCGGGACGCTTCCCACGCGCTTGCGCTGGGTCTGCTGGAGTCTGGCCATCTCTCCTAACTGTTGTTGTGTGATGAAGAAATAAAGCAAGAGTGAGCCTTACAGCTCGCAAGATAATATGTAGTGATAACAATAATACCAGTATCTAAATGGATACTTACTAAAATCTTTATCGTGTGTAAGATAATTACTTACTAGATATAAGTAAAAACAAGGAATGAAGTTACCAATACTTCCCCACACTTATATCATTTATAAAGCTACTTGAACTATCACCGTTCAAAGTATAATTAAATTCACGAGGTCATCCCATAGATGAGACCACAAATAAACTTGAAAATATTTGATCTTTGAAATATTTTGAAAAGAAATGAAGTTACGAGATACTTCATTCAATGGATACACCAATAAAAATGTTTGACCCTGTCAATGCTTCGGCAACCACCCATTAGTAGCCTTTCGATCGAAATGCTACGGGTAGTGTTGCAGAATTATCCAAATGGATGATGAACTCATTACGGGAGTTTACCGCGCCAGGAAGACCACTTACGATGATCAGTCGTAGTAGTACAACCCCACCATTTTCTACATGTAGAGGAGAACCTGTCGGATTTACTTGTCAACCGAACACTGAACTCCTAAGGAATGGACCGCCTTAGCGGAACTTCCAGGCCATTTGGGCCAATATAATAAGGCTGGGCCGGCGCTACTCGACCACTTACGCCACTCCTAGTTCAGATGAAATCCATGACTCTGAAACGTAAAGCTCGTTTCCCCCTTTCCCCAAGTAGAAACTTGTTGATACGGCTCCACCAAGAAGTCGTATCTAGTTGGAAAGGAAAACTCACCGATATTTCCCAGGCGATGCCTGTTAATGGATTAACTTGTTCCAAGAATTTTACTTCCCGAATATTGGGTAAGTAATCAAAAACTCTTTTACCAAGACAGCAACCTTGTTGCGAATATAAAACACACCGCCGAGCCGGATCCCCCATGTTTTGAGCGAGTATTTAAGTCTCCTTTTTAAAAGGAAGATTTTAAATATAAAAGTAGTTTTGGGATCCGCTCTAACTTTTGAAAATCATTTTAAAGACTCGAAAACACTTTAAAGAGTGTTTGGAGTAAAACTGATTTAATGAAGTAAATCAGTCCCCAGAATATTTAGAAAATGTCTGAATATTATTATTTAAATAATATTCCCATAAAAAAATAATCTTTATAAAATAATTGAAGTAGAAGTATTAAAACTTATACTTGAAATGAATAGCAAATAATCAAAGATATACTTATACGAAAGTAATATCTTTATTTGAATAATCAAAAATAAGTTTGATTATCGACACCTTATTCTTTAATAAAATAAAGAATATATCTCAGCAAATAATCGGAGTCATAGATCCTCAAATGAATATTCAAATAATATTCAATAAATAAAATAAGCTGAGTCATAATACCTCGAATGAATATTATAAATAATATTCATTAAATAAAATAAAGGAGTCATACATCCTCAAATGAATATTCAAATAATATTCAATAATAAAATGAAGTTTAAAGTTATCGAATAAACCTTACTCGATTAATAGTTTGGAAAACTATAACCATATATATATATATAAATATATATATATATATATATATATCCATATCCATATAAAATCTACTCGGGATCCTCGACTCCCGGTTTTAGAAAATATTTTCACCCTTGGGTCCCTATACTAAGGGTATATGCAAGATACAACTATCCTCTAGCATAGGTATTATCAAATAAACCAACAGATATATATCTCAAGAATATAAAACAGGCATGCATATATACCATATCACATGCTACAATATATCGCAACATTTGCTAAATAACAATCATGCAATATCACAAGATAATGCATATACATACATTTACATCACAACAACAGTGTATCGGATAGAATACTTGCCTGAGCGACTTGGGGGTGAGAAAGGCTCGGGACGAGTCTGGCAACCTATAAACAACAAGTAAGTTGGAATTAAACCAAAATCACTTGTAAGTCTATGCTTTAACTAACTTAGACTCTAATGCTAGTTTTACGCTCACCGATTCGCTTAAGTCACTCGGGTACCCTCGGCTCCACCATTTTTAATAACTTGACCTTTACGAGTTTTAACGCGATTCCTTCGCGAATGACTTACCAACTGCCTAACACACTTACCATAAATGTTTCACACATTAATTAATCCTTTTTGGTCTTTAACCTACATTCCAAAGTAAGGCGAGGGAAAAAGTTTCGTTCGTGAAACACCGTTACTTGAAACGGTCGTTTCTCCTAAACCGTAAATCGGAATCGGACGAACTACATATCAAAACGAAGCTCGTAACATGAGCTATCTAAACATGGCAGTGGTCACAATTTAACAGGGGGTTCTCGGGTCCTAATGCTATGCACAAAACAGTCCAAAGAAAATCGGACATTACGACGGCTATGTTTACGCGATTTCCCATTTTTAAACTACCCACAATCAACACAAACCATCCTCAAATCCAACACACAACAAACACCCATCCTTATCACATCATAACAACCCCAACCAATTCAATTTAACCATTCATACTTATGCTTAAACTTTACTTTAATCATTCTTAAGTTTCTTTAAATCAAAACCACAAAATTACCATCTCATTTCACTACCATACCAAATCTCAACCTCTAATCATAACAACAAGATACCATAACATCCTACTCATCAAAATCACCTTATAATATATATGAACCTAGGGTTTGAAAATGGTATACCTTCCTTGAAGTGGTGGGTTGAGCTAGGAAGCCTTAAGAAGCTTGGAGAAGCCTTAGGAAAGCTTGGATCTTCAAGAAAAACAAGAAAAAGTTCAAGTTAAAAACTTGAAAACACTATTCATTGTCTTCTTCATTGATTAAATGGAGAAGCTAGAGAAAGAATTAATGGCTTAAACTCATGATATAGCCATTACTAAGCATAAAGATGGTTAGGGAATTTTCTTACCAATTAAGGATGCTTTGATCTTGATTTTTGAAAATTTTATGCCTTGGAAAATGAAGAAGGCCGAGAGCAAATATGAGGAATATGCCTTGGCTGATTTTTTTTGATGAAATGATTTGCTAGTTGGTTGGCTTGGTTTTGTTTTTGATTTAGCAAATTACCACCTTGTCCTTGAATTTGTGTGGTCCTAAATCAACCACACTTCCTTCCTTCCATGTCATGCTTATGTCACCCTTATGATGTCATCCTCCCTTCCTTGTCTTCTTTCTATTGGTTGGATGACATCACTCCCCTTAATCCCTTTGATTAGCTTCCTAATCGTTTGCCTAATGACCGCTGATCTGTTGTACGGTTCGCTTAACTTTCGTTCTCGTTTATCATTTGAAGGATCATACCCGGGATCTTATTACTTAGGTTCCCTTGACCTTTCTCAATACATTATATTCCTTTTTATGATCCTCTATTATAATCCTTTAATTTAAATCCTTTTTATCCTGTTACCTTATACTCAATTCTCTCCGTATCTTGTGGATTTCCGGGAAAAACCAAAGTGTTCGGAATTGGGTTCTGACGATATTTACATACACTTATATACTTCATATAGTACTAATAAAATCCCAGAATATCCATAACAGAACCCCTACATAGTGTGGCGTGAAAAGTTTTCTCATTCAGCTAAAACACTATTCACAAGGGTTACAAAAAGTTGAAAAATTTTGGGGTTATTACAGTCTCCCCTCCTTAAAAGGATTCCGTCCCGGAATCAAACAGAAAACAATTGGGGGTACTTTTCTAGCATTGCGCTCTCTAGTTCCCAAGTCGATTCTTCCACATTATGATTCTGCCATAGTACTCTGACTAGCTTGATCACCTTGTTCCGAAGCACCTGCTCCTTCTTATCCATAATCCTTACTGGCTTCTCCACGTAAGTTAGATCTGGCTGCATATCCACCTGCTCGTACTCCACTATGTGCCTGGCATCTCGATGATACCTCCTTAGCATTGACACATGGAACACATTATGAACTTGTTGCAAATTAGGGGGTAGGGCTAGCTCGTAAGCTAACTTTCCAATCCGTCTTAATATCTCAAAAGGTCCAATGTATCTTGGGCTTAGTTTTCCTTTCTTTCCGAACCTCATTAATCCCTTCCAAGGGGATACTTTCAACAGTACTAAGTCCCCTACCTCATATTCCTTGTCCTTTCGGGCTAGGTCTGCATATTTCTTCTGTCTGTCTTGGGCTGCTACAAGTCGTCCTCTGATAAGATCCACTATATCTTTGGTCCTTTGGACCACTTCGGGTCCGAGCATCTTCCGCTCTCCTACTTCATCCCAGTATAAGGGAGATCGACACCTTCTTCCGTACAAGGCCTCATAAGGCGGCATCCCGATGCTAGCATGAAAGCTATTGTTATAAGAAAACTCGATCAACGGCAGGTGATCATCCCAACTTCCTTTAAGGTCTATTGCACATACTCTCAACATATCCTCTAGTGTCTGGATGGTCCTTTCACTCTGTCCATCCGTCTGGGGATGGTACGCGGTACTCATATTTAACTTGGTCCCCGCACATTCCTGAAAGCTCCTCCAAAATCTGGAGTTGAACCTTGGGTCTCGGTCTGAGACAATGGACGCTGGGACTCCATGTCGCGTCACTATTTCCTTAAGGTAAATGTCCACCAGTCTATCGACTGTATATCTCTCGTTGATAGGAATGAAATGAGCTGACTTTGTCAGTCGGTCTATAATTACCCAAATGGCGTCGTGATTGGCTTTCGTCCTTGGCAAGCCTACAACAAAATCCATCGCTATCTGTTCCCATTTCCATTCGGGAATCTCCAGGGGTCGCAAAAGTCCACTGGGTCTCTGGTGCTCTGCCTTTACTCTTTGGCAAGTCAAACATTTGTTCACCCATTCTGCTACGTCCCTCTTCATGTTGGGCCACCAGTAATATTCCTTCAAATCCCTATACATCTTGGTACTTCCTAGGTGAATGGAATACCTTGAACTATGGCTTTCATCCAAAATCTCATCTTTAAGTTCTTGAACATTCGGAACCCAAATTCGGTAGGAGTACCTCATTATCCCTTTATCATCTTTCTCAGTATGGATCTCTTCTCCAGTCATTGACTTTCTGTCTTCATTCATTATTTTCTCTTGGCACAATCTGATCTTTTCCAATAATTCTGGCTGCATTGAGATCTCAAAAAGCTTTTCAGTTCCGGTTCCGGTTACCTTTACCTCTATTTCCATTTTCTCAAAATCCCTTATCAACTCTTCCGAGGTCGTTATCATTCTGAGTCTTTCCTTTCTACTAAGGGCATCAGCCACCACATTGGCTTTCCCTGGATGATAGAGAATCTCACAATCGTAGTCCTTGATTAGTTCTAACCATCTCCTCTGGCGCATGTTGAGCTCTTTCTGCGTAAATATGTACTTGAGACTCTTATGGTCTGTGAAAATCTCGCACTTCTCTCCATACAAGTAGTGCCTCCAAATTTTTAAAGCAAATACTATTGCCGCGAGCTCAAGGTCATGAGTAGGATATCTAACCTCGTATTCCTTCAATTGTCTCGACGCATACGCGATAACTTTACCGTGCTGCATAAGCACACATCCTAATCCTTTGTGCGACGCGTCACTATATATCACAAAATCTCCTTTTCCATCCGGCAATGCCAATACCGGAGCCGTTATCAACCTTTTCTTTAATTCCTGAAAACTGTTCTCGCATTTCTCCGTCCATTCAAACTTCTCTGTCTTACGAGTAAGTCGTGTCAAAGGGGCTGCGATCTTCGCAAAGTCCTGCACAAATCTACGATAGTAGCCGGCCAATCCTATGAAACTCCTCACCTCTGTGGGTGTGGTTGGCCTTTCCCAATTTGAGACTGCCTCTATCTTGGAGGGGTCGACCAATACTCCTTCTTTATTGATCACATGTCCTAAAAACTGTACTTCATTCC
The DNA here is from genome assembly GCF_009905375.1 of Apium graveolens. NCBI lineage: Eukaryota > Viridiplantae > Streptophyta > Magnoliopsida > Apiales > Apiaceae > Apium > Apium graveolens. The sequence continues at coordinate 109,382,955 of NC_133649.1, read as the reverse complement.
GCCAGAATTCACACTTCGAGAATTTGGCATATAACTGCTCCTCTCTGAGTATTCCTAGAGCTATCCTCAAATGCTCTGCATGTTCTGCCTCAGTCCTTGAGTAGATCAAAATATCATCGATAAAAACTATCACACACTTGTCCAAGTACTTCTTAAATACTCTATTCATTAAATCCATGAAGGCTGCTGGGGCATTGGTTAATCCAAAGGACATTACCAAGAACTCATAATGCCCATACCTGGTACGGAACGCTGTCTTGGAAATATCTTCGGGCTTAATCTTTAGTTGGTGATATCCAGTTCTCAGGTCAATCTTGGAAAAATAAACAGCATCCTTTAGCTGGTCGAACAGATCGTCTATTCTAGGTAATGGGTACCTGTTCTTTATGGTTAGCTTGTTCAACTCTCGATAGTCTATGCACAACCTCATGCTCCCATCTTTCTTCTTAACAAATAAAACTGGTGCTCCCCACGGAGACACACTGGGTCTTATCATACCCTTATCCAAGAGTTCCTGCAATTGGATAGCTAATTCCTTCATTTCTAACGGGGCTAACCGGTAAGGTGCTTTTGAAACTGGCGCCGTCCCTGGGGCCAACTCAATAGCAAATTCAATCACTCTATCGGGTGGTAATCCCGGAAGGTCTTGGGGGAATACATCTTCAAATTCGTTGACTACTGGAATATCTTGTAAGTTGGGCACCTCCTTCTGTGTGTCCACCACATAGGCTAGGTAAGCCTCACTTCCTTTTCGTAGCATCCTTCTGGCCTGAGCCATGGTCAAAAATTTCTGCGTCTGCCTCTTTCCTCTAAATATAATTTCTTTCTTCCCGGGGATATTTAACTTAACTTTCTTCCCTTTACAGTCTATCTGAGCATCGTTGCTAGATAGCCAGTCCATTCCCAAAATCACATCAAACTCCCCTAATTTAAAAGGAATCAGATCAACACTGAAAGATTGCTCCCCTATGCCTATCTCACAGGCGGGGTGAATCTGGTTAACAGGAATAATTTCATGATTGGCTATTTCTACTTGTAAGGGTTCTATCAAGGGTTTAGCCTTAAGTCTTAACTTACGCGCAAAGTCCCTTGATATAAAAGATTTAGTTGCTCCCGAATCAAATAAAACATTTGCACTGACTGAATTTAGAGAAAGGGTACCTGCTATCACATCTGAATCTTTCATAGCATCCTGGACTGTCATGTTGAAAGTCCTCGCAGTAGGTGGCTTATTAGAAGCAGCCCTGCTTGCTCCCGAAGCTGCTGGTTTGTTCATTGGGCATTCTCTCTTCCAATGACCTGGGCGTCCGCACTGATGACAAGTGGTGGTTGGAATGACGGCAGGGGCTGACGAAGGGCATTTGTGAGAATAGTGGCCCACTTGCCCACACTTAAAGCAGGTTACTGGCTTTCCTTTACACTCCCCAGTGTGATTCCTTCCACAAGTGTTACAGGTTGGCAATGGGGGTCGAGACTGGTTGGAATAGGACATTCTTGACTTCTGGCCGCCCTGGCTCACACTCACACTCATTGGTCGCTTAAACCCAGTGTTCTTTCCCGGTAGGGACACTGCTCCTCGATTAAACCTAGTTGGGAAGCTCCTTCCTGCGGAACCTCCACCCATGCTCATACTTTTCCTCTTTATTCCTTTCTTCTCTCTTTCCTTCTGCATCTGTTCACTTCCGACTTCTACAATCGTTGCTTTTTGCACCAGAGTGGCATAGTCCGTAAGCTCAAGGATTGCCACCCTATTCTGAATCCATGGTTTCAGTCCCTGCTGAAACCTCCTAGCTTTCTTTTCCTCAGTGCTCACAAACTCCGGCACAAACCTTGATAATTCAGTAAATTTCGCTTCGTACTCTGCTACAGACAAATCATTCTGCTTTAGCTCCAAGAACTTGAGCTCCATCTGGTTTTCCATAAACCTCGGGAAATACTTTCCCAGAAACAACTGACTAAATCTCTCCCAGGTTATAATAGCATCTGTCTCCATGTTTTTCTTGGCCTCCCACCAGTAGTTAGCTTCTCCTTTCAGAAGGTAGGTAGCAAATACAGTTTTCTGCGCCTCATTGATACTCAAAATCTCAAAAGATTTCTCCATTTCCTTTAACCATGCCCTTGCCTCAACTGGGTCGGCTGATCCGTGGAACTCAGGGGGCTTAAGGGACTTAAAAGCCCTGAAAGAGTTTGCCACTGCATTGTTACTTCCTTGAGGGGGTGGGTTGGGTTGACGTTCCAAATTCTGTCTTAGGAGTTGCATGAACTGGCTCATGGGATCCATGCCTGGGTTTGGTACTGGTTGCTCAACCTCGGTTTCTCCTTCTTCAGCCTCTACCTCGAATCCCTCAACATCATCCGTTTCCTCTTCCTCTTCATACAGGGAGTCATCCTGTTCCACATAATCCTCATCTTCCTCTTCACTGTGATCTTGGTTTCTATTGTCCTGATTATGGCTTCCCTGGTCCTCAGACCCAGGGTTCGCCCTAGTTCCAATCCTTCTTGGCGGCATGATTCTGATAATAATAAAAACAATTATTGGGAAAAATTCAACGTTAGGTCACAATCATATACAACATTGTGCCTTGCACAGCTCTTATAATGGGGAGAACGTATATCGCAATTCTATTATTTTAAGAAAGTTCTAATACGAAGTGCAGTAATAACAATAATAAAACAGTGATCCCGTCACTATGGAACTGAACTGAAAGGAAACAAATATATACATAATGCGAGAATACATAGTTTGATCTGGTCAAAAGTACAACAGTGCTACAGTCATCTGTCCCAAAAGTGATACACAAGAGTCTATCTGTCTAGTCAGAAAAAGGGATGCTATATACAAGTCAACTATCCCGGAAAATTGGCTCTTACTAAGGCCTCGGCTAACTAGACAACTAGACTATTCCATCATCAATCCTGAATCACACACCGGAACGGGTCAGCTCCCAAACCCTTTCCATCGCACGACGGAAGATATAGTCGGCCTGCCGCCTAGAGATCCTACCATGCCTGTCCCCCTGGAGAGATCTGAGTCTCGCTCGGGACGTGAGCTCTATCCCTGTAAGCTCCCTCCTCAAGGATCGGGGTATAGAAGCCCTGGTCTCATAAGCTCGGGTACGCCTACCCGCCCTCTCTGCATCCAACTCCCTCCTGGCCTCATCCAGTCGGGCCTCGGCAACAGCCACTCGGGTCCTCAAAACATCCTGAACATATCCATGAGCTAACGAAGACTGCCTCTGGGCAGGGTCAAGAGGTGGTGAATCTGGAGCCGCTGAGGGTGCCTCCTCGGTCTGCCTAGGCTCGGAAGTATGGGTCTCTGAGCTGTCATCATCAGGAATCCAAGATAGTGGTGGAGGGGTAGGGGCTCTGACCACCGGAAGTGTGGGTAAAGGGATACCAGCATACACTACCATAGATCCAACACGCTCCTCAGCTACTGGGACCTCATCCGGGTCCTCCTCATCTGGAATAGCAATAACCTCTGTCTCTGACTCCTCTGAGGGGTCCTCCTCATCTGAAACAGCAATGACCTCCGTCTCAGGCTCCTCTGGGGGGTCCTCCTCATCCTCCTCCATCTCAGGCTCCTCCTGATCCTCAACATCCAGCAATGCCTCATCATGCTCACGCTCGTACATCTCAGGGTCCTCCATCTCAGGCGCCTACACATTAAACGAGCTAAGTTACTATCATGATACTTATAAGGGTTCCCGTAAGGGTTTTAGCTGTCAGTACTACTTTAAGTAGTCCGACCATGAACTTGGCAAGAGTTCTTATTATCTTTGTGAGTTTATTATTTTATCGTCGCATCATCTCTGAGGTTTATAACGCTTAGCTCTGATACCATTTCTGTAACACCCCCAGATCCGGGGTCGGGAATCCGGGTTGTCACGGTCTTTCTTTCCACAATATCACTTTACTTAATCAATAATAAATACCCTCATGCTGTGACCCCACACTAACACACACCACAACTCGTTATAGTCTCAGAGATGAAATTGAAATAAGTACAAGTCTTTGAATCCACAATTTAAAATTATTACAACCCAAAATGATTACTTGATAATTTACAGTTAATTGCCATTATCTGCCACAAGTTATAATTATACATAATTGGATTCTCAAAAGTAGATGGTCTAAACTACAATGGATCTACCTCTGCAGCTATAGCAGCTACAATATCAGCGGGAAGACGCGGGACGCTTCCCACGCGCTTGCGCTGGGTCTGCTGGAGTCTGGCCATCTCTCCTAACTGTTGTTGTGTGATGAAGAAATAAAGCAAGAGTGAGCCTTACAGCTCGCAAGATAATATGTAGTGATAACAATAATACCAGTATCTAAATGGATACTTACTAAAATCTTTATCGTGTGTAAGATAATTACTTACTAGATATAAGTAAAAACAAGGAATGAAGTTACCAATACTTCCCCACACTTATATCATTTATAAAGCTACTTGAACTATCACCGTTCAAAGTATAATTAAATTCACGAGGTCATCCCATAGATGAGACCACAAATAAACTTGAAAATATTTGATCTTTGAAATATTTTGAAAAGAAATGAAGTTACGAGATACTTCATTCAATGGATACACCAATAAAAATGTTTGACCCTGTCAATGCTTCGGCAACCACCCATTAGTAGCCTTTCGATCGAAATGCTACGGGTAGTGTTGCAGAATTATCCAAATGGATGATGAACTCATTACGGGAGTTTACCGCGCCAGGAAGACCACTTACGATGATCAGTCGTAGTAGTACAACCCCACCATTTTCTACATGTAGAGGAGAACCTGTCGGATTTACTTGTCAACCGAACACTGAACTCCTAAGGAATGGACCGCCTTAGCGGAACTTCCAGGCCATTTGGGCCAATATAATAAGGCTGGGCCGGCGCTACTCGACCACTTACGCCACTCCTAGTTCAGATGAAATCCATGACTCTGAAACGTAAAGCTCGTTTCCCCCTTTCCCCAAGTAGAAACTTGTTGATACGGCTCCACCAAGAAGTCGTATCTAGTTGGAAAGGAAAACTCACCGATATTTCCCAGGCGATGCCTGTTAATGGATTAACTTGTTCCAAGAATTTTACTTCCCGAATATTGGGTAAGTAATCAAAAACTCTTTTACCAAGACAGCAACCTTGTTGCGAATATAAAACACACCGCCGAGCCGGATCCCCCATGTTTTGAGCGAGTATTTAAGTCTCCTTTTTAAAAGGAAGATTTTAAATATAAAAGTAGTTTTGGGATCCGCTCTAACTTTTGAAAATCATTTTAAAGACTCGAAAACACTTTAAAGAGTGTTTGGAGTAAAACTGATTTAATGAAGTAAATCAGTCCCCAGAATATTTAGAAAATGTCTGAATATTATTATTTAAATAATATTCCCATAAAAAAATAATCTTTATAAAATAATTGAAGTAGAAGTATTAAAACTTATACTTGAAATGAATAGCAAATAATCAAAGATATACTTATACGAAAGTAATATCTTTATTTGAATAATCAAAAATAAGTTTGATTATCGACACCTTATTCTTTAATAAAATAAAGAATATATCTCAGCAAATAATCGGAGTCATAGATCCTCAAATGAATATTCAAATAATATTCAATAAATAAAATAAGCTGAGTCATAATACCTCGAATGAATATTATAAATAATATTCATTAAATAAAATAAAGGAGTCATACATCCTCAAATGAATATTCAAATAATATTCAATAATAAAATGAAGTTTAAAGTTATCGAATAAACCTTACTCGATTAATAGTTTGGAAAACTATAACCATATATATATATAAATATATATATATATATATATATATCCATATCCATATAAAATCTACTCGGGATCCTCGACTCCCGGTTTTAGAAAATATTTTCACCCTTGGGTCCCTATACTAAGGGTATATGCAAGATACAACTATCCTCTAGCATAGGTATTATCAAATAAACCAACAGATATATATCTCAAGAATATAAAACAGGCATGCATATATACCATATCACATGCTACAATATATCGCAACATTTGCTAAATAACAATCATGCAATATCACAAGATAATGCATATACATACATTTACATCACAACAACAGTGTATCGGATAGAATACTTGCCTGAGCGACTTGGGGGTGAGAAAGGCTCGGGACGAGTCTGGCAACCTATAAACAACAAGTAAGTTGGAATTAAACCAAAATCACTTGTAAGTCTATGCTTTAACTAACTTAGACTCTAATGCTAGTTTTACGCTCACCGATTCGCTTAAGTCACTCGGGTACCCTCGGCTCCACCATTTTTAATAACTTGACCTTTACGAGTTTTAACGCGATTCCTTCGCGAATGACTTACCAACTGCCTAACACACTTACCATAAATGTTTCACACATTAATTAATCCTTTTTGGTCTTTAACCTACATTCCAAAGTAAGGCGAGGGAAAAAGTTTCGTTCGTGAAACACCGTTACTTGAAACGGTCGTTTCTCCTAAACCGTAAATCGGAATCGGACGAACTACATATCAAAACGAAGCTCGTAACATGAGCTATCTAAACATGGCAGTGGTCACAATTTAACAGGGGGTTCTCGGGTCCTAATGCTATGCACAAAACAGTCCAAAGAAAATCGGACATTACGACGGCTATGTTTACGCGATTTCCCATTTTTAAACTACCCACAATCAACACAAACCATCCTCAAATCCAACACACAACAAACACCCATCCTTATCACATCATAACAACCCCAACCAATTCAATTTAACCATTCATACTTATGCTTAAACTTTACTTTAATCATTCTTAAGTTTCTTTAAATCAAAACCACAAAATTACCATCTCATTTCACTACCATACCAAATCTCAACCTCTAATCATAACAACAAGATACCATAACATCCTACTCATCAAAATCACCTTATAATATATATGAACCTAGGGTTTGAAAATGGTATACCTTCCTTGAAGTGGTGGGTTGAGCTAGGAAGCCTTAAGAAGCTTGGAGAAGCCTTAGGAAAGCTTGGATCTTCAAGAAAAACAAGAAAAAGTTCAAGTTAAAAACTTGAAAACACTATTCATTGTCTTCTTCATTGATTAAATGGAGAAGCTAGAGAAAGAATTAATGGCTTAAACTCATGATATAGCCATTACTAAGCATAAAGATGGTTAGGGAATTTTCTTACCAATTAAGGATGCTTTGATCTTGATTTTTGAAAATTTTATGCCTTGGAAAATGAAGAAGGCCGAGAGCAAATATGAGGAATATGCCTTGGCTGATTTTTTTTGATGAAATGATTTGCTAGTTGGTTGGCTTGGTTTTGTTTTTGATTTAGCAAATTACCACCTTGTCCTTGAATTTGTGTGGTCCTAAATCAACCACACTTCCTTCCTTCCATGTCATGCTTATGTCACCCTTATGATGTCATCCTCCCTTCCTTGTCTTCTTTCTATTGGTTGGATGACATCACTCCCCTTAATCCCTTTGATTAGCTTCCTAATCGTTTGCCTAATGACCGCTGATCTGTTGTACGGTTCGCTTAACTTTCGTTCTCGTTTATCGTTTGAAGGATCATACCCGGGATCTTATTACTTAGGTTCCCTTGACCTTTCTCAATACATTATATTCCTTTTTATGATCCTCTATTATAATCCTTTAATTTAAATCCTTTTTATCCTGTTACCTTATACTCAATTCTCTCCGTATCTTGTGGATTTCCGGGAAAAACCAAAGTGTTCGGAATTGGGTTCTGACGATATTTACATACACTTATATACTTCATATAGTACTAATAAAATCCCAGAATATCCATAACAGAACCCCTACATAGTGTGGCGTGAAAAGTTTTCTCATTCAGCTAAAACACTATTCACAAGGGTTACAAAAAGTTGAAAAATTTTGGGGTTATTACATTTATGCAGTCCCCTAGGATTCATTTTAAGTTACCAATGTTCTATCCTTAATTCCACCTTAAAAAGGTACCTGCATCCTTCCACGAATAAATCAAGTCATATATCCTTGATAGATTATCATATTCATCATTCCCACCTCGATAGTCTATACCTAACTTCATAATAGCATCCTTATTCAAATTGAGGTCAATCCATATGGCCTCCAAAAGATAACAACGGTTATCCGCTTGTCTTGCCTAATCTTGTAACGATAACAAGGATGTTCTGGAAGATATTGGTCGTGTTCAACGTGAACTTCTTCTTAATAATTCCTTATTTACTTTTGTTGTTTATCTCAACAGTCACCTCAATGTTGGGATATCTTTCATATCTGGCGTCTCCCTTTCTGGGTATCATGCCACCGGTCTTACACTTCACCTTCTTGAAGGTCACTTCATCCAATTTTCTTAATTTCTTACTTTCTTGTCTCCTCAGTCTATCTGCGTCTCATTATTTATCCTTCGAATTATCTCAAGGTTTCCTCGAATCTTCCCAACTTACAGGGGATAAAATATATGTATCTCTTATGCCCTCAACCATCAATTTTAACTCATGGTGAATCACCCTCATCCTGACGATTACATACTCTTCTATTTCTATTTCTACGAGTCTTTAGGGTTTCCTCATACCCAACTCCCTTATCATTCCTCAAACTCTATTGCCGTTATATTCCTTTCTCTTATCATTATTTCATGAACCAACACAACATAAGCATTGATTTCAAACATCCCGTCATTCTGGATTCGTGTCTTCAGAACGAATCTTGACAACTTTTACATCTTAAATTCATAATTCATCATACTCGTCTACCTTTGTTCTGGCTCTAAAGCTTTTACACTATCTCCTTATCTTTGGGAATTACTTTCCCGAAAACAATTGACTGAACTTAAATCAGTTTATTATAATCTCTTGCTCCGTGCCTTCCTTGGCCTTTCACCAGCGGGTGGTCTCTCTCTTAGGAGGGTAAGTGACAAAAACAGTCTTTTGTGGTTCATCAATCATTTTGAATCTCAAATGATTCCTATATTTCCTTTAGCCAAGTTCTTGCCTCGACTAGGTCAACCTGTTCCTTGGAACTCTGAGAGCTTAGAGACTTAAAGGTCCTGAAAGAATTTCCTATCGCATTGTTTCCTCAAGGTGGTGGTTGGGGATAATAGTCTAAGTTCTGTCTAGACAGGTCCATGAATTGCCGTATAGGAGTACCATCTCGGGTCTCCTTTCCTTACTCGACTTTTTGTTTCCTTAGTATGAAATGTTTCATCCTACTCCCCATAATTGGGGTCATCTTTTAATTTAAAATCCTCATTTTCCACTCCATTATGTCATGGGTTCCTTCTATCTTGATGGCGACCTCCCTGACTATCACGTTCAGGGTTTGCTCTAAATCTTATTCCTCAAACTAGCTTTCATCTAAGATCTCATCTTTAAGCTCTTAAACATTTGGAACCCAAATTCTGTAGGAATACCTCATTATTCCCTTCTCATCTTTCTCGGTATTAACCTCTTATCTATTTGTTGGCTCTCTGCCTTCATTCATAACTTTTTCTGGCACAATATGATCTTTTCCAATAATTCGGGCTGTATTGCTATCTCAAACAGCTTTTCGGTACCGGCTCCGGTTATCTTCACTACTATTTCCATTTTCTCAAAATCTCTTATAAACTCTCCAAAAGACATTATCATCTTGAGTCTCTCCTTTTTACTAAGGGCATCAGCCACCATATTGGCTTTCCCCGAATGATAAAGAATCTCCCAATCATAATTCTTGATTAGCTCTAACCGCCTCCTCTGGCGTATGTTGAACTCTTTCTACGTAAGAATGTACTAGAGCACTTATGGCTTAGGTAATTCTCGCACTTCTCTCCATACAAGTAGTGCCTCCAATCTTTAGGGTAAAACTATTGCCATGAGCCTAAGCTCATGGGCGGGGATATCGAATTTCATATTACCTTAATTGTCTTGACGCAGACACGATTATCTTGCTGTGCTAAGAAGCACCCTAATTCCTTATGCGAAGCGTCACTTACAAATCACAAAATCCCCTTTTCCCATTCGGCAACGCCAGCATAGGGGCCATCACCAACCTCTGCTTCAGTTCTTGAAAGCTGTTCTCGCATTTCTCTGTCCATTCGAACTTCTCAGTCTTACGAGTAAGCCGCGTTAAAGGGGCAACTATCTTTACAACTTGAACGAACCTCCGGTAGTGACCGGCCAATCCTACCTCTGGTAGTTGCCCTAACCATGGTCATTAATTCCTCAGTGGTCCTTTATTCATTCTTGTCAGGATCCTCCATGGGATCCTCCTCAACAACTATCCCTTCTAGGATAACATCCTCAACTGCTAAATTCTCAATATCAACATCATCCGGTCCTGCATTAGGACACTCTATCGGATCCACAATCCGATCTCCAATTAGTAATAAAATATCATCGCGATGTTGCTCCTCAACCTCAGGGTTCGGAGTCCCGCTACCATATACGATAACGAACTACGCTCCTATCATGATATTTATAAGGGTTCCCATAAGGGTTTTAACTGTCAGTACTACGTTAGGTAGCCCGACTATGAACTTGGCAAGAGTTCTTATTATCTTAGTGAACTTATTATCTTAACGTCCCATCATCTCTGAGGTTTATAACGCTTAGCTCTGATACCATTTCTGTAACACCCCCAAATCCGGGGTCGGGGATCCGGGTTGTCACGAGTTCCATTTCCCTTAATAACACCCAATCTTAATAATTACTCAACTACTCTGTACTGTGACCCCACAATAAACACACACACCACACGTTATAGTCTCAGAGATGAACATCCAAAAATAACCACAAGTCATTTTATTCCACAATTATCTGCCAATACACCTTAAAAGGTTTTCTGAATAAATTTACATTTCTTTGCCATTATTACAATTCATAAATATACATAAATCTGGTACATCAAAAGTTGAAAGCCTAGCCTATTGGTAGTTCCTACCTCAGCTACAGCGACATCAACGCCTATAGGAAACTGCGGAATGTTTCCTATCCGCTCGCGAATTGGGAGCTTGGTCCTGTTCATCTTGCCTGACTGATGTTGTGTGATGAAAGAAGAAAGCAAGGGTGAACAGCAAGCCCACCAAAATAATATGTATAATGATTAACAATATATGAGCCTTCTCATAGTACTCATGAAAGTCTTGGTCAAAAGAAATGAACCAAGTTTGATATTTTAATGCGATGAAGTCGCAAAATATTTAGTATATATACATATATACTTTTCAAAATCTTGGAAGTCCTCTTCCATGCATAATATACACAAAGTTCCGGTTTATAACTGTATAAAAATATCGTTGCAAGGTGATCTAATATATCTAACCTTGTCTCAACGTTTTTCTGAAAATCTTTGTCATACATAAGATAATCATTTACTAGATATAAGTTTAAAAGATGAAGTTACAAGATACTCCAATATACTTATATCTTTTTCCAAATACTACTTGAACTACCACCGTTCAAGTTATAATTAACTTCAAAAGTTCATCACACTGATGAGACTACAAGATAAGACTTGAATAGATTCAATCTTTGAAATATTTTGAAGAAAATAAAGTTATGATATACTTCATTAAGTCCCGATATATATATATACACCTATATATACATACGTTTCCTGAAAACCTCTGTCATGTAAAGTATGAACAGAATTGCAATATCCAATAAATTTGGAAAGGAAAGAATTTTGGCATAAACCTGATATCTTGCTGATCAGGCAAAGATACCAATAAGTAACCTTTTCTACTAGTAGATGGACGAATTCCCCACTGGTCATCACCCTGGTCGCAATAGGACCTTATGCTGGACTGCCACTCAGCCACTTATGCATTTGATGGACTCCCACTGAGCCACTTACACTATCATGGACGCCCACTGAGCCCATGTTGCTTATGCCGACTCAATAGATGGACTTACTTCCCGAACGTTGGGTAAGTAATCAATTTATTTACCAAAACAGCAACCTCGTTGCGATATAAAATACACCACTGAGCCGGATTCCCTAGGTTTTGAGCGAGTATTTAAATCCCCTTAAAAGGAAGATCTTAAATATAAAAATGAGTTTTGGGATCCGCTCTATCTTTTAAAAATCATTTTGAAGACTCGAAAACACTTTATAGAGTGTTTGGAGTAAAGCTGATTTAATGAAGTAAATCAGTCCCCAGAATATTTAGAAAATGACTGAATATTATTATTTAAATAATATTCCCATAAAGAATAATCTTTATAAAAATAATTGAAGTAAAAGTATTAAAACTTATACTTGAAACGAGTATTAAATAACCAAAGATATACTTATATGAAAGTACTATCTTTATTTGAATAATCGAAAATAAGTTTGATTATTTACACCTTATTCTTTAATAAAATAAAGAACAAATCTCAGCAAATAATCGGAGTCATAGATCCTCAAATGAATATTCAAAAATATTCATTTAACAATATAAACTGAGTCATAAGCCCTCGAATGAATATTCAAATAATATTCAGATAATAAAATAAAAGGAGTCATAAGTCCTCGAATGAATATTCAAAATAATATTCATTTAATAAAATAAAAGGAGTCATAAGTCCTCGAATGAATATTCAAAAATATTCATTCAATAAAATAAAAGGAGTCATAAGTCCTCGAATGAATATTCAAAATAATATTCATTTAATAAAATAAAGTTATCGAATAAACCTTATTCGATTAATAGTTTTGAAAACTATAACCATATATTTATATAAATATATATATTATACTCGGGATCCTCGACTCCCGGTTTAGAAAATATTTCCACCTTTTGGGTCCCTATACTAAGGGTATATGCAAGTTACCGCTATCCTCTAGCATAGGTATTATCAACTGAATCAACAATTATATATGGAAAGAATATGAAACAGGCATGCATATATATACCATAGCAGCATGCTTCAATATATTGCAACATTTGCTAATATAAACATCATGCATCTATCGCAAGATAATGCATATACATATATACATCACAACAACAGTATAACGGGTAGAAAACTTGCCTGAGCGACTGGGGGTTACGAATGGCTCGGGACGAGTCTGGTAACCTATAAATAACAAGTAAGTTGGAATTAAACCAAAGTCACTTGTAAATCTATACTTTAACTAACTTAGACTCTAACGCTTGTTTTGCGCTTACTGATTCTCTTAAGTCACTCGAGTACCCTCGGCTCCACCATTTTTAATAATTTAACCTTTATGAGTTTTAAGGCGATTCCTTCGCGAATGTCTTACCAACTGCCTAACACACTTACCATAAATGTTTCATGCATTAATTAACCCTTTTTTGGTCTTTAACCTATGTTTCAAAGTAAGGAGAGGGGAAAAGTTTCGTTCGCGAAACGCCGTTACTTGAAACGGTCGTTTCTCCTAAACCGTACATCGGAATCAAACGAACTACATATCAAAACGAAGCTCGTAACATGAAATATCTAAACATGGCAATGGTCATAATCTAGCAGGGAGTTCTCGGGTCCAAATGTTATGAACAAAAGCAGTCTAAAGTAAATCGGACATTACGACAGCTATGTTTACGCGATTACCAATGTTTAAACTACTCCAATTAACCACCAACCAACTCATAACCATCAATACAACAAAACTTCACCGAAACCATACCACATCAGTCCATAATCTCCAAGGTTTTCAACTCAAACAACCACAATCAAGACCTATGAACTATAATCAAGCTTCAATTACCAAAATACTTCCAAATCAAACCAAACTACTAATAATCACAATCCATGCTTCTCATTTCACAAAACCAACCATTAAACTTACTAACAAATAAAGTAAAGGCTAGGGTTTGAAGTTTATACCTTCCTTGGGAGGTGTTAAGTTGCTAGGAAGCCTTAGGGAGCCTCCTACAAGCTTGATCTTTCCAAAGAAATCAAGAACACAAAGTTAGGCTTTGAAGTTTCTAAAAGTCCTATTTAAAGAACTGTAAAAATGAGGGTTTTACCATGATTATTTGGACGAGACTTGTGAACAAGAGTTGTAGGCCATCTCAATACCTTTCCAATGAGCTATAGAAAACAATATTTGAGTGAGAAATGAAGGAGATACAGCAGTTTTAGTGTTCTGGTTCTGTTTTGGCCGAGAGCATGAAGAACAATGCCTTGGTTTCTTTTTTGATTTTGATGAAAATGATTTTACTTGGCTTGGTTGCTTTGTTTTTGTGTTTGATTTAGTCAATTACCTTGTTGCCCTTGAATTTGTGTGGTTCTCATTCAACCACACCTCCTTCCTTCCCATGTCATGCTTGTGTCATCCTCATGATGTCATCCTCCCCTCCTTGTCCTCTTTCTATTGGTTGGATGACATCATCCCCACTAATCCCCTTGATTAACTTCCTAATCGTTTGCCTAATGACCGCTGATCTGTTATACGGTTCGCTTAACTTTCGTTTTCGTTTATCGTTTGAGGGATCATACCCGGGATCTTATTACTCAGGTTCCCTTAACCTTTCTCAATATATTGTATTCCTTTTATGATCCTCTCTTATAATCCTTTAATTTAAATCCTTTTTATCCTGTTACCTTATACTCAATTCTTTCCGTATCTATTGGATTTCCGGGAAAAATCAAAGTGTTCGGATTTGGATTCTGACGATCTTTACATACACTTATATCCCATATAAAGTACTAATAAAATCTCAGAATATCCATATCAGAACCCCTACATAGTGTGGCATGAAAAGTTTTCTCATTCAGCAAAAACACTATTCATAAGGGTTTCAAAAATTTCCCAAAAATTGGGGTTATTACAACGGTACATACCTTGACAACTATTCAAACTTACTTTCATAATCTGCCACCGACATATTTCCTTGCTTTAACTCTAAAAACTTCAGTTCCATCTGATCCTGAACAAACTGGGGAAAATACTTTTCTAAAAACAATTCCTTAAACCTGTCCCAAGTAATACCATCTGTACCTGCCAATATCTTCACAGTCTCCCACCAATAGGTGGCCTCATTCTTCAAATAATAACTTGTAAACTCTACCTTATGTTCTTCCTTCACTTTCACCAAGGAAAATGACTTATTTATTTCCTTTAACCAAACATTTGCTTCAATCGGTTCTAAGGAACCCTTAAATTCTGGTGGGTTTACTGCCTGAAAAGTTTTGAAAATTACCTGGGGATTGGTCTGTCTTTGTTGTTGTTGTGCCAGGTGAACTGTTTGTTGGGCCAAGATTTGGAGAATCTGGGCTATTGCTGGGTCTATGGGTCCTGGGTTGACATTCTGGTTTGTGTCATCTTGGTTGTTATTGTTGGTTTCTTCATTCTGGGTGTTGGTGCGGGTATTTCTTCAGGGAGGCATTTCAAGTAAAGAATCAAACAACTTATTTAGCTTTTAAATCAAATCCTTTGCATAAAAGAAAAGTTTTGGTAAAACAGAAATATCTTTTTTTGAAAACAGTTGTAACAGTTGAACTAAGTAAATTGCATGCTTCTTTACAGAATATAAACATTTATGGGAATAGGGTACATGGTATCACATGGGTATAACTGGTGCAATAAATAAGGTAAAATAAAATAGGTGCAGTAAAGTAAATGACAATGCTGGAAAGGAAAGGTACTGATATATGTAGATCAAAAGTTTTATGTAGTACAAGCGTCAAGACGTTTCGGAAGTAAAAGCAAAAGGGTACAACAACCTACTCAATAATCACCAGATCTAGCCTATAAATACAACCCAAAAGTCTACTGATACATACTACACACTACTGTACATACAACTCTGATCAGCATCTCTGCCTCTGGATCTAGCTCCAAGGAAACTCTGGTCCTCCCAGCCTCTCAAAGTCCTCCATCACCTCTATAGCCCATCCCATAAGTGCATCAGGGCCTCGGTATGACAGTGTAGCTCCATGTAGCCTAGCCTCAAGAATTATGCGTGTCACATGGATCTCCTCTCGAAGCTTTCTCACACCACGATCAACATCTGTAGTCCTGATGATAAGCTACAGCTCTCGGATCTGTGCTAACAAGGAATCACGCTCCAACAGAAGAGCCTCATACCGGTAATAAGGAACTGGATGCAATGTAGGCTAGAAAGGGGCACTCGCAACTGAATGCCCAGTGGAATCTGAATCAGCTGGTGGGGGTCCTCTGATAGGTGGCCTCATGCCTGGGGGTGGAATAGCCTGTAATGGTACGGGCTGTAACACAGGTGGAGGTAAAATAGCCAACACTGGTGGAACAACAGGACGTGGATCTGAGGATGGTACTCCAACTGAGGGCTCTAAGTGATCAGCTGATACGGGGATGAAAGAGTCGGCCATCGCTACTATCTGAAATCATATCGCAATATAAGAATCTCGAACCACGACGTAAATCATACTAATACATATTATACCATAGCACTCAACCTCTCGACGTTCTATTTTTTTTCAGTTTTTTACTTCTAATCCTAACCCTCTACCCATTCCCGTCAACCTAGGCTTGTGTCAGTGACTTATAACCTGTAGCTCTGATACCAAATCTGTGGCGCCCTCCAAACCCGGGTCAGAAGTTTGGAGTCCACACACACACACCCCTTATTTATAACCTGCTTATAACAATAATAAAGATAATAATAATGATATACAGTGACCCTACTTACCAACTACCACGGACCGCAACAGGTTAAAGTATGTACACAAGCCAAACACATACTTATATTACAAACCGTTCAAATCCCAACTATTCAAACTCAGAACTGAGTATTAAACATTATTACAAACTTTACAAACTTAAATTATCCCAAAAGATGCCTGCTAACTTAACTCGATCAACCTGGACCCCTAGCTCTCGCACTGGATTGGGGATTCTCGCTACCAACTGGTTCCTTCTTAACTGGAAAAGAATATAAACAACATTGCACAAATGAGCTACTAGCTCAGCAAGTCATAATGACAAGACTGAGAATAATGATCATCAAGTGAAAAAGGTTATGATATCAGGTGAACAATGAATTATGATTTAGAATTAGATATTATATTTTTATTTTAAAAACCAAGGTTAGGCTGCTGATCAGTCACGCACAAACCCTGAGCAAAGCACACAACACTGCTCTAACTATTGGATCCAAGGCACACATTGGCCTAACTTGACCATTAATCTGGTCTGACCACGAATCTGGTCCACAATTTTATAAAAAACAATCCAATTCTAATATAATAATAGAAAAAACAATGTAAAGCAATAAACAGAATCATAAACATCATTGGATGTTCGATAATGAAATGGTTTCAATCTTCACAGGGATCAATATGGAAATTTCCAAGCTTAGCTGTTAAGCAATGAAAGAATTGGATAACAAAGGAATCAACATTTCAAGGTTACAAGGATTTGGTCTTTCA
The DNA here is from genome assembly GCF_009905375.1 of Apium graveolens. NCBI lineage: Eukaryota > Viridiplantae > Streptophyta > Magnoliopsida > Apiales > Apiaceae > Apium > Apium graveolens. Next base: position 109,365,609 of record NC_133649.1, on the reverse strand, counting down.
AAGCATAAGGTACAATGGTTTGAATATGTAAGTGATTCGGTTCAGTGTTTGGTATTTAGTTTGTATATATTTGTGGAGTAGTATCGTATATTTGTGGTTCGTATTTGGGGTGTGCAACAATCAATGGTTTAGAAAGAATAAGGTTTACGGCTCAAGATCAATAACTGGAATCAGGGTTTAGGATTTAGTGCTTCAAAGCACTTGCAATATAAAACAGGATTATCGATCAACTACAATATGTCTCGAGAAAGTTCAGAACATTTGCCTGGTACTAGCTTGTTATACTGTACTAACTTCCAATCACAACCGCCTACTCCTCGACTATTTGTTTCCCTTTCCTACGCCTTGCCTCTTCTGCTCACATAACATAAGCATCTATCAATATTCAACTCATACGATTCTATTCGATACACACTTATATCTACCCTTCATTTTACCCAAATTCGATTAACGGATTGAAAGTTACGCAATAAACAAGTAAACACCGAATATAACTCCCTTCGATAAACGAATCCTCTGTTAACGAGCTATATACCAATCAATTTCAAATTTCATAAGGAACACAACCCACTATATCTCAACAGCTAATAACCCCTAAATCAAAAAGCCCTAAATTTCAATTAAGAACATTCATACGGGTTATAAACCCTAATTTCAAAATTCGATAATCAAACTCAATTTTGAACATGTTATTGAACTCCAAATCAGTCATATAATATATCAAAATCATCAGGAAAACAAGCTCTACAACATGCAATTATCAAATCATTCAAACAATCATCCGAACAAAAATTCATATTTTTAATCAAAATAATTCAAAAATAAATAAATTTACAGAAAATAAACCTTTGATTTTGCAGGTGTATGGATCACATATTTCAGATAGTACTATTCAAGACCTTTGATTTGGTTACTCGAGCGTTGAAAACAAAGATCACTAACACCTTCGAATTGCTGTTTGATTCTCAGAAAGGTTTATGAATATAAGTATTTTCTCTGGAAAATTATATAATTACTGTCTGCAAATGATTTTTGATACGGAATAAAATACGGTAAAGGCTATTTATAATTACAGAAAATTAGTATCCCGTTGGATCATTTCGGATATAAAATGGTACGTTTATTTATAAAAACTGATCCAAACGGACCGGTTTTCGGGATAATTATCCAAACCAGTACAATTTGTACTGCGGTCTTGGTCTCAGCGCCTGGTTACACGTATTACGAGGTGATAATTGTGATAGTTTAATAAAAAAATCCCGTTTATCGAAAATACGAGTTTTATTGATTTACCGAAACGAATAATGTATCGAAAATATTGTGACGGGACCCGCGCAGGACAAACCGTATGCCGGATCGAAAAAGTCGAAACATGGAAAATGCTCGGAATATTGCAATTAGGTTAGGAAGGAGTTTTCAGAAGAGTTTCGGGTTATAAAAACGTAAAAACGGATGACGTCGGTTGGTTCCCGATTACATAAAATAGTTTTTAAATACTCGGAAAAAGATGTTATAAAATCCATATATTTCCTATAAAATCATAAATCAACATAAAAATAAATAGGAAGATATGACAATTATCTATATTTTATTTTGGACATATAAAAATTAAAATACTCAATTAATATTATTTTTAAACATCCAAACACATATAACACTTACCAGAAAATTCAGAGAATAGATACTAATCATACATAATAATTATTTATCAGCAAAATAATTACACGGTATATCCCAGATATTACACTACAAATGTTATATCTTGAGGAATCAAACTGATCAACATGGGAAGTTTAATGCTAAAGCAGATGAAGGAATTTTTGTTAGATATGCTGTGGAAAAGGCATACAGAGTCTACAATCTAAGAACCAACATTGTTATGGAATCAATACATGTTGTGTTTATGATAACAAGATTGAAGGACTGCAAGATGGAGATTTCCATAAAAGCCTCACGTTTGATAATGTGGAGATGGTCAGTGATGACAGTGATGTGAAGTGATCAAGAAACAGTGAATAAGGATAATGCAGAAAAATCTACAACCAATGAAGCACATAATTCAATATATGTCGAGTTACAAAATGCTTCATCCGTTGGAAGATAATCTGCCTTATCCATCGGGAGACAATCCACATCATCCGTCGGGACACAAAGTGCATCATCCGTCAGAACATTAAGAGAAGCTGAAAGTCAGAATAGACCACCTACAGAAAGTTCGCCTTTCTCAAATCAAAGATTCACAAACTCAGGGGGAGTTTCTTATAATCAAAACTCATTCACACATCAAGATAACAATGAGGCCTCTTAATCTAGAGCTAATCTACCTCAACAAAGAAAATGGAATAAAGATCACCCTTTTAAGCTCATCATTGGTGATGCATCTTCTAGAGTTCAAACAAGGAGAAGAACTCAAGAAGAATGTCTATATAACATCTTTCTATCTAAGGAAGAACCAAAGAAGGTAGAAGAAGCTTTGTTGGATCCTGATTAGATTTTAGCTATGAAGGAGGAGATAAACCAATTTGAAAGGAACAAGCTATGGAAGCTGATACCCAAACCTAAAGGTATGAAGCGAAAGTGAATTTAAGGACTTAGAACTTGCCATGCTAGCATAGGTTCATGTATTGTTATGCATGATTCGTAGGTAATTGAACCATCTTACTTGCCCTATATCATCAAAATAGATAACTTGTGCTTAAACCGTTATGTTGTCAAATACTATAGACATATAGGGTCTCAATATAATTGGTGTATATTCAGCTTCTATCTCTTTTGTGGATGTCTGGTAGAATGGTACTCGTGCAACGAAAGTTGGTGTTTATCAGTTTTGTGTCATCTGATTAGTGTCATCACCATTACATGCTAAGGTTAATAACAATAAGGCAATTGAATGAAGTACTTAATGAAGTTAGAATCACATGTCTGTCATATATATTAACTCAGTCAATCTTATTCTCGCAGTTTTATTAATTAGTTTAAATCTTAGTTATAAACAACCTCACTTTGTTATCGTCTTAGCATTGAATAATAACCATACATTGTTGCTTAAGTGCATGAGTTGATTAGTTAACCAATACAGTCTCTGTGGGATCGAATCTGATTTATATCTTATACTACTTGCAAACTCGTATACTTGCGTGTATTATTAGCGCGTGTTAGCGACTAACAAGTTTTTGGCGCCGCTGCCGGGGACTGCAGTGTTAATTATTAGTTTATGTGCTTTCCATCAGTGGTCATTAAAGTTCATTGACTCGGACATTGTTACTTAATTATTTCCTTGTTTTATTTCAGGTGATCTGGCGAGGGTGTATGCATACGCGTTCGCGTACTCGTAAGAGAACACTGGATAAAACCGAGGAAGAACTTATGGTAGTTTGTAGGGAAGTTTTTGAGGAAGAAAAGAAGGTAGAAGAAGAAAAGAAAGTTGAAGAGCCAATTGTAGTAGCTATGGGAGATCAAGCAGAAAATCTGAAGGCTTCGATGGACTATTCCAAGCCTAAGATTAATGACATTCAGTCTAGCATCATTCGACCAGCCATCATGGCTAACACTTTTGAGATCAAGTCAAGCACGATCAAGATGATACAGAACTCAGTTCAATTTGGGGGTTCTCCTACTGAAGACCCCAATATGCACATCAGGGATTTCATCGAGATCTGCGACACTTTCAAGTTCAATGATGTGACTGAAGATGCTATCAAGCTACGTTTCTTTCCATTCTCTTTGAGGGACAAGGAAAAGTGCTGGTTACACTCTCTACCGGCAGGATCTATCACCACTTGGGAAGATCTCGCTCAAAAGTTTCTCACTAAATTCTTCCCCATGGCAAAGATTGCTACAATCAGGAATGCTCTTACTCAATTTACTCAACAAACTGGAGAATCTCTGTGTGAGGCTTGGGATCGATATAAGGAAATGTTAAGGAAGTGCCCACACAATGGCATGCCTGATTGGATGATTATCAACTATTTCTACAATGGATTGGGTGATACTTCTGGACCCATACTTGATGCAGCATCAGGAGGAGCCTTGTGGGCTAAGAGCTACGATGAAGCTTATGAACTTATTAAACTGATGGCTGCTAATGAGTACCAGAATCCTTCCCAGAGACTAACTTAGGGAAAAGTAACAAGAATTTTGGAGTTGGACGCAGCAACTGCTATAGCTGCCCAACTTAAGGCTTTGATAATGAAGGTGGACACTTTGGCTAATTATGGAGTTAATCAAATCACTAGTGTCTGTGGGCTTTGTGCTGGTGCCCATGAGACTGATCAGTGCGTAATTTCTAGTGAATCAGCTCAGTTTGTGAGCAACTTCCAGCGATCGCAGCAACCTGTGCCAGCCACCTATCATCCCAACAACCGCAATCATCCAAATTTCAGATGGAGCAATGCTTATAATGCGGTTCAACAGCCTTATCAGCAGTATCCAGCCAAACAGTACAACCCCCTGGTTTTCAGCAACTATAGTATGCACCGAAATAACAACTCCAGTTGTAACAAGCTAATGAAAAATCTGAATTAGAGGAGTTGAAGCTCATGTACAAGAGCCAAGTTGTTTCCATCAAGACCTTGGAAAATCTTGGGCAAATTGTCAATGCCTTGCTAAATCGTCAACGTGGTACATTGCCAAGTGACACTGAAGTGCCAGTAAAGAAGGAAGCTAAGGAGCAGTTAAAGGCAATCACTTTGAGGTCTGGGAAGGTTGCGAATCCCGTACAAACTCAAGAGTTGACTGAAAAAGTTGGGGTAGAGAAAGAAGTAAAACAGCAGGATGAAGAAGTGGAATCAAGGAAGACTACTGTTGATCACACTCTGCCTGAGAGTAATACAGGGGAGAAACAGATCTATCCTCCACCGCCTTTTCCTAAGAGGCTGCCGAACAAAAAGCTGGACAAGCAATTCGAGAAGTTTCTGGAGGTGTTCAAGAAACTTCATATCAACATACCTTTGCGTAGGCTCTCGAGAAGATGCCTAGTTATGCAAAGTTTATGAAAGGTATTCTATCTCGGAAGGTGAAGCTAGATGATCTAGATACTGTCGCTCTCACGGAGGAATACAATGCAGAGCTACAGCAGAAGTTGCCTTCGAAGCTTAAAGATCAAGGAAGCTTTACTATTTCATGTACTATTGGAAAAGTGTCTTTTGATAGATGCTTATGTGACTTGGGAGTGAGCATCAATCTGATGCCTTTGTCAATCTTCAAGCAATTGGACTTACCTGATCCCAAACCAACTTATATGACCTTGCAGTTGGCCGACCGTTCTATTACATATCTGAGAGGTATTGTGGAGGATGTCTTGGTCAAGGTGGATAAACTCATCTTCCATGCAGATTTCGCCATTCTTGATTTCGAGGAGGATAAGAAGATTCCCATAATCTTGGGAAGGCCTTTCTTGGCAACTGGCCGAACCTTGATTGATGTGTAGAAGGGTGAGCTTACAATGCAAGTGTTGGATCAGGATGTGATTTTCAATGTGTTCAATGCTATATAATTTCCTACTGATAATGAGGAGTGCTTAAAGGTGGAGCTGGTCGATTCAGTGGTCACATCGGAACTTGATCAAATGCTAAGGTCTGATGCTTAGAAAAAGCCTTAATGGGAAATTCAGACAGTGAAGATAGCGAAGATGATGAGTAATTGCAATATTTGAATGCTTCTCCCTAAAAGAGGAAGATCGATATGCCTTTTAAATCTCTTGGAATGGAAGAATTGAGCAAAGCTCCTACACGCCTCAAGCCTTCTATTGAGGAAGCTCCTACTCTTGAGCTTAAGCCTTTACCTGAACATTTGAGGTATACTTTTTTAGGTGATGCATCTACTCTGCTTATTATTATTGCATCTGACCTTTCAGTTAAGGATGAGGAAAAGCTTTTGAGAATTGAGAGAGTTCAAATTGGCAATTAGATGGACTATAGCAGATATCAAGGGAATCGGCCCTTCTTACTGTATGCATAAAATTATGCTACAAAAAGGTAGCAAGCCTACAGTCGAGCAGCAAAGAAGGCTTAATCCAATCATGAAGGAAGTAGTGAAGAAGGAAATTCTGAAGTGGCTAGATGCATGGAACATTTATCCTATCTCTGACAGTTCATGGGTAAGCCCGGTTCAATGTGTGCCAAAGAAAGGTGGCATTACTGTGGTAGAAAATGAGAAGAATGAGCTTATTCCTACACGGACAGTCACGGGGTGGAGAGTTTGTATGGACTACAGGAAGCTAAACAAGGCCACTAGGAAGGATCAGTTTCCTTTGCCCTTCATTGATCAGATGCTTGACAGGTTGGCTGGTCATGAGTACTATTGTCTTCTGGATGGTTATTCGGGTTACAATCAGATTTGTATCGCTCCAGAAGATCAAGAGAAAACTACCTTCACTTGTCCATTCGGTACGTTTGCCTTTAGACGAGTTTCTTTTGGTCTGTGTGGTGTACCAACCATATTTCAGAGATGTATGTTGGCCATCTTTTCTAACATGATTGGCCAGAATGTGGAGGTGTTCATGGATGACTTCTCAGTCTTTGGCGATTCTTTTGACGAATGCTTGAAAAATCTTGGACACGTTCTCAAGAGGTGCGTTGAGCCCAATCTAGTTCTCAATTGGGAGAAATGTCACTTTATGGTATGTCAAGGCATAATTCTCGGGCACAAGGTTTCTAATAAGGGTCTAGAGGTGGACAAGGACAAGGTAGGGGTCATTGAGAATCTTCCCTGACCTATTTTTGTCAAGGGAATTCGCAGTTTTCTTGGTCACGCGGGTTTCTACAGGCGTTTCTTCAAAGACTTCTCGAAAGTTTCAAAGCAACTGTGCAGTTTACTAGAGAAAGATGTCCCTTTCAAGTTTGATGATGAGTTCCTCATGGCTTTTGACACATTGAAGAAGAGTCTAATCTCGGCACCGGTCATAACTGCACCTGATTGGAATGAACCTTTTGAGATGATGTGTGATGCAAGTGACTATGCAGTTGGAGCAGTTCTTGGACAGAGGAAAAATAATATATTTCATGTAGTCTACTACGTAAGTAAGACTTTAAATGGTGCTCAACTGAATTACACTACTACGGAAAAAGAACTTTTGGCTATTTTCTATGGATTTGAGAAATTTTGATCTTATCTACTTGGGACTAAGGTGACAGTTTTCACTGATCACACCTCTATTCGATATCTCATCTCAAAGAAGGACTCGAAGCCTAGATTGATTAGATGGGTTCTTTTGCTCCAAGAATTTGAACTAGAGATCAAGGACAAAAAAGGATCTGAAAATCAAGTCACTGATCATCTCTCGCGTTTAGAGAATCCTAATGCTACTTCATTGGATAAGACCTTGATAAATAAGTCTTTCCCGAAGAGCAGTTGCTTGGAGTGCAAGAAGAAGAGCCGTGGTTTACAGACATTGTGAACTACCTTGTGAGTAACATCATGCCTCCCGACTTATCTTATGCTCAAGGGAAGAAGTTTCTACATGAAGTGAAGTGGTATATATGGGATGAGCCATTTCTTTTTTGCCAAGGAGCTGACCAAACCATCAGGAGATGTATTCCTTACAGCAAAACGGGGGGGATCTTGCGAGATTGCCACTCAACGGCTTATGAAGGACATTATGGTGGAGAAAAAATAACAGCTCGTGTTCTTCAAGCAGGTTTCTTTTGGCCAACATTGTTTAAAGATGCTCATCAGTTCGTTTTGAAATGTGACCGATGTCAACGTGTGGGCAATATGTCTAAAAAGGATGAGATGCCTCTTAATGTGTTTCTCGAGGTTGAGGTCTTCGATGTTTGGGGTATTAACTTCATGGGGCCATTTGTCTCATCTTGCAACAATCAGTATATCTTGTTGGCGGTTGATTACGTATCAAAATGGGCTGAAGTTAAGGCATTTCCAATGAACGATGTGAAAGTAGTGCTCAATTTTCTTCACAAGCAGATATTCACAAGGTTTGGGACTCCAAGAGTCATAATCAGTGATGAGGGGTCGTATTTTTGCAACCGCAAGTTCACTGCCATGATGAAGAGGTATAATGTGAATCATCGCATTGCTACGGCTTATCATCGTCAGACAAATGGTCAAGGTGAGGTATCTAACAGAGAGATAAAGCGCATTTTGGAGAAAGTGGTATGTCCATCAAGGACGGATTAGTCTTTGAAGCTTGATGAAGCTGTTTGGGCGTATAGAACAGCATATAAGACTCTATTGGGAATGTCGCCAGTTTCAGTTGGTTTATGGTAAGGGGTGTCATTTGCTGGTGGAGCTCGAGCATAAAGCTTATTGGGCTTTGAAGAAATTGAATCTGGATTTGGATGCGGCTGGGAAGAAAAGGATGTTTCAATTGAATGAACTTGACGAATTTTGACTTCAATCTTATGAGAACAACAAAATGTACAAGGAGAAAGTCAAGAGGTGGCACAATAGGGGGTCTAGTGCTCAAGAAATTTGTGCCAGGGCAATAAGTTCTTTTATTCAACTCTGGTCTCCGTCTTTTTCCTGGAAAGTTGAAGTCAAGATGGTCAGGGCCCTTTATAATCAAAACTGTGTTTCCACATGGAGCGGTGGAAATTTTTGAGAATGATCCGGGCCAAGTATTCAAGGTAAATGGTCAATGGTTGAAGCATTATTATGGTGACACGGCAAACCGCGAGGTGGTTAGTGCCTTTTTATTGTCCACTTGATCTCAAGATTCTACGTCAAGCTAGCGATGTAAAAAAACCGCTTCTTGGGAGGCAACCCAAGTATGTTGTACATTAGTAGGTAGAGGAAGCCAGAAGAAAATAGAAAAACATAAAAAAATCAGAAAAAGAAAAAAATTTGGGGCCAAGTACAAAAGCTGGGCGCGCCCGCGCTGGCGAAGCGCGTGGCCGTGCCGTTTTTCCAGTAACCAAGCGCGCGGTCGGGCCGGTTTTCCAGAATGTGAGCGCGCCTGCGCTGTCCTAGCGTGTGGCCGCGCCGAGTCCCTATTCAGAAAAAAATAAAAATAATAGTTTATTAAGAGAATTTCGGGATTTTAATTCCAAAATCAATTCTAACCCGATTTTTACTCTTCCACATCCCATAATTCCTTTTCCTAATCAATTCCATTATTCCCACGATTCTCATAATCAATTCCCACTTCTATTCCTTATCAGATTCACACCCCTCCACCTATAAATACATACACTTACATACATCTTCTCCACCAATTCACAAACTCTCCAACACATATTCTCTATAAACACTCAAGCTTTTAGTCTCTATTTTCCAATCCTGATGGTACCCAAAAGACAGAGAACTCAAGTTGGAAGCTGCGCCACTGATTCTTCTACTGTGAGTGGTGTGAGGCCCAGGTTCTCTACTTCTGAGGCTGAGGAAGAGTACACGAGGCTTCTCTCGAATCCTATTGCTAAGGAGAGAGGATTTCTGCAATCAGGAAAAGATGGTAAGTTGTTGGAGATGATTTTGGAGATGGGCTAGGTTCCTTTTTGTGAGGCTCCCGCTGCTGTGCCCATGAGTGTTGTGCGGGAGTTCTACGCCAACGCTAAGGCGAAGAAGAATGGTTTTACAGTGGTGAGGGGGAGGACTATTGAGTACAGTCCTGAGGCCATTAAGATAGTGATTGAGCAGCCTGCGAGGAAGGTGGGCCAGGACACTTGGAACGATAAGACTCCCGAGGACTTCGATTTGGATCTCATCGTTGCTACTTTCTGTGTGCCCGAGACTCATTGGAAGTTCAAGAGGGGCACTACTGATTACTCCATGTTCCCTGCTTCATTTATGAACAGGTTTGCACGGGCTTGGAACTCGTTTATTTGTGCTAACATCATGCCATCTTTGCATGTGCATGAGATTACGGTGAAGCATGCTCGTCTGTTTTGGGGTATTCTGCAGGGTGATTACATTGATTTGGGGATGGTGATATATTAGGGGATCCTGAGGTTTTTGAGAAGAGGTACTAATGGGGCAATTCCGTATTCGTCCATTGTGACGAAGTTGTGCATGGCAGTTGGTGTTTATTGGCCCGCACATGAGCAACTTCAGATTCTCAGTGCTCCTATTGACAGTTCTACGCTGCACAACATGGTCGAGTGGTATGGAGGGAAGCCCGATCTTAAGGGGCTTGTTTTGTAATATCCGGGATATATCGTGTAATTATTTTTGCTTAATATATGTGTTCAGTATCTATTCTGTGAACTAATTGTTAAGTGTTAAATGCGTTTGGATGTTTGAAAATATTATTAATTGAGTATTTTAATTTTTATATGACCAAAATAAAATATAGATAATTGTCATATCTTCCTAATTATTTTTATGTTGATTTATGGATTTATAAGGATCATAAGAAATTTATAAAATCTTTTCCCAAGTATTTAAAATCTATTTTATAAAAACGGGAACCAACCGACGTCATCCGTTGTTACATTTTTGGAACCCGAAACTCTTCCGAGAACTCCTTCCTAACCTAATTGTAATATTCCGAGCATATTCCATGTTTCGACTTGTTCGATCCAGCGTACGGTTTGTCTTGCGCGGGTCCCGGCGCAACATTTTCGATACAATATTCGTTTCAGTAAAACAATAAAACTCGTATTTTTGATAAACGGGAGCTTTTTATTAAACTATCCCAATTATCACCTCGTAATACGTGTAACCAGGCGCTGAGACCAAGACCGCAGTACAAATTGTACTGATTTGGATAACTGTCCCGAAAACCGATAACGTTTGGATCAGTTTTTACAAATAAACGTACCATTTTATATCCGGAATGATCCAGCGGGACACTAATTTTCCGTAATTATAAATAGCCTTTACCGTATTTTATTTCGTATCAAAAATCATTTGCAGACAGTTAATTATATAATTTTCCAGAGAAAAATCTTATATTCATATAATCTTCCAAGAATCAAACCAACTTTTGGAGGTGTTATTGATCTTTATTTTCAAGGATTGCAACACAAATTGGGAAAGACCTGAACGTTGTAGCAGACGCGTTAAGTCCGAAGGAAAAGTTAAATATGTTATCAGTACCTGAAGAGATATATAAGGAATTTTAGAAACTGGAATTGGAGATTAAAGTTTGCAGGCCTAATGAAACAAGTGTGTACAGTATGACTTTTCAGCCGGAGTTGCTAGAGAAAATAAAGAAGTGTCAGGAAGATGTAATGGATCAAGATATAAATCATTTGGTAGGTGAAGAATTATGCACGCAAAAGGATGAACAAGGTATTATGAGGTTTTCTTCTAGAATTTGGATTCCACCAGTAACGGAGCTGAAGAATGAAATTTTACAGGAAGCTCATAATTCAAGATATTCCATCCATCCAGGGAGTACCAAAATGTACAGAGATTTAAAGGAAAGTTATTGGTGGCCAGATATAAAGAGGGAAATTGTGGAATGGGTTAGCAGATGTTATACATGTCAGAGAGTTAAAGCCGAACATCAAAGACCAAGTGGATTGCTACAGCCATTGGAAATTCCAGAATGGAAGTGGGAACATATTGCCATGGATTTCATAGTTAGATTACCAAGGACAAGAGCTAATCATTATGCCATTTGGGTTATAGTGGATAGACTTACCAAGTCAGCTCATTTTCTGCCTATAAATGAAAGATTTTCACTTGACAAGTTGGTCCATATGTACCTGAAAGAAATTATAGTTCGTCATGGAGCTCTTGTGTCTATCGTATCTGATCGAGATCCAAGATTTAATTCAAGATTTTGGAAAAGTTTTCAAGAATGTTTGGGAACAAGACTGAATATGAGTACGGCTTATCACCCCCAGACGGACGGCCAAAGTGAAAGAACGACTCAGACAATCGAGGACATGTTACGTGTTTATTCTATTGATTTCAATGGAAGTTGGGACGAGCATTTACCTCTCGTAGAATTTGCTTATAACAACAGTTATCATGCCAGTATTGGGATGCCACCCTATGAAGCCCTTTATGGACGTAAATGTAGATCTCCAGTGTATTGGGACGAAGTAGAAGAATGTAAGATACTTGTACCTGAATTGGTACAGCAGACAAAGGAAGTTGTTGAAATTATCCAGAAGAGATTGACAGCAGCACAAGACCGTCAAAGGAAATATGCAGACCAGTCAAGGAAAGACATGGAATTTGAAGAAGGAAGCTTGGTATTATTGAAAGTATCACCGTGAAAAGGACTAGCGAGGTTTGGAAAGAAAGGGAAGCTGAGCCCAAGATATGTCGGGCCTTTAGAGATTCTAAAGCGCATTGGTAAAGTAGCTTATGAGTTAGCATTACCTCCGCACATGGAGCACATTCACAATGTTTTTCACGTATCTATGCTTAAGAAGTATAATCCAGACTCCAGGCATGTAATTGAATATGAGCCAATAGAGCTTTAGGCCGATTTGTCATATGTAGAGAGTCCGATAGAGATTCTAGAGGAAAGAGAGAAAGTATTGAGGAATAAAGTGGTAAAGCTAGTAAGAGTATTATGGAGAAACCCAAAGGTTGAAGAGTCACCTGGGAGTTAGAAAGTGATATGAGAGAAAAGTACCCTCATTTGTTTTCTTAAGAGATTCTGAGGACAGAATCCTTTTAAGGGGGGAAGGATGTAATATACGGGATATATCGTGTAATTATTTTTGCTTAATATATGTGTTCATTATTTATTCTGTGAATTAATTGTTAAGTGTTAAATTCGTTTGGATGTTTGAAAATATTATTAATTGAGTATTTTAATTTTTATATGTCCAAAATAATTCCAAAATAAAATATAGATAATTGTCATATCTTCCTAATTATTTTTATTTTGATTTATGGATTTATAAGGATCATAAGAAATTTATAAAATCTTTTCCCGAGTATTTAAAATCTATTTTATAAAAACGGGAACCAACCGACGTCATCCGTTGTTACATTTTTAGAACCCGAAACTCTTCCGAGAACTCCTTCCTAACCTAATTGTAATATTCCGAGCATATTCCATGTTTCGACTTTTTCGATTCAGCGTACGGTTTGTCCTGCGCGGGTGGCACAACATTTTCGATACAATATTCGTTTCAGTAAATCAATAAAACTCGTATTTTCGATAAACGAGAGCTTTTTATTAAACTATCCCAATTATCACCACGTAATACGTGTAACCAGGCGCTGAGACCAAGACCGCAGTACAAATTGTACTGATTTGGATAACTGTCCCGACAACCGATACCGTTTGGATCAGTTTTTATAAATAAACGTATCGTTTTATATCCGGAATGATCCAACGGGATACTAATTTTCCATAATTATAAATAGCCTTTACCGTATTTTATTTTGTATCAAAAATCATTTGCAGACAGTTAATTATATAATTTTCCAGAGAAAATTCTTATATTCATATAATCTTCCAAGAATCAAACCAACGTTTGGAGGTGTTATTGATCTTTGTTTGGAAAGCTCGAGTAACCGATTTGAAGGTCTTGAAGAGCTCTATCCATACACCTACAGAAATCAAGGTTTATTTTTTATATTTTTATTTATTTTCGAATTAATTATACTAAAAATATGAATTTTTGTTCGGATGATTGTTTGTATGATTTGATGATTGCATGTTGTAGAGCTTATTTTCCTGATAATTTTGATATATTATACATCTGATTTGGAGTTCAATAACATGTTCAAAATTGAGTTTGATTTTCGAATTTTGAAATTAGGGTTTATAACCCGTATGAATGTTTTCAATTGAAATTTGGGCCTTTTTGATTTAGGGGTTATTAGCTGTTGATTTATAGTGGATTATGTTCCTTATGAAATTTGCAATCGATTGGTATATAGCTCGTTAACAGAGGATGTCTGAATCGAAGGGAGTTGTGTTTTGAAAATTTCCGAAGTTCGCCGGAAACCGGCGATGTTCTTGGCCAATTTCCGGCCAAGTATGAGGTTATTTGAATGATTTGATTGCATAAATAAGATCCTGGTTGTCTGTAGATGTGATCTGGAGCTTGTGGTGAGGTGAGGGTGCCAGAATCGTGTTTTCCGGCCACCCCTGTATTTTCCGGCGACGGGGGTTGTAAAATTACAGTTTGGTACCTGGACTTTTGGGGACGATGCAGTTTGGTCCCTGAAGTTTCCAGAGTTTGCAAATTTAGGATTCCTGTTTTAAAAATATTCAAAAATCATATTTCCTATTTATTTTTATTATAAAAATTCGTTTTTAATTTCTGAAAATTTTAAAAAATTATTATTTTAATTCCAAAAATTATTTTTAATTCAGAAATAAATCTGAATTAATTAGTTAATTAATTTCAGTTAATTTTTAACTGATTAATTGGTCAATTAATTCAGAAATTAATTGATTAATTGACTTAATTAATTATTAATTGATTTTAATTAATTATTTAAAAATTCCAAAAAATAGTTTCAAGCTTTAAAATACTATTTTAAATTGTTTTCAAAGCTCGATAATTATTATGAAATTGATTTGAAGCCAGAATTGGCCAACCGAACCCTATTTATTGCTTCGAAATTGATCCAACGATCCGTTTTAATTCCGAAAAATGTTTTAAAAATCATTTTAAATACCAGAAAGCTTGTTTATGACCCGAGATTTATTTATAAATGATATATTATTGATTATATGACGTGCTATGTGTTATATGTGACTTGTTGGTTGACTGTCGGTCTGTATATTCGATATTTACTTGTTTATCTCGTAACTTTCAATCCGTTAATCGGATTTGGGTGAAACGAAGGGTAGATAGGAGTATGTATTGAATAGAATCATATGAGTTGAATATTGATAGATGCCTATGATATGTGAGCAGAAGAGGCAAGACGTAGGAAAGGGAAACAAGTAGTTGAGGAGTAAGACGATTGTGATTGGAAGCGAATGCAGTGTAGTAAGCTAATACTAGGCAACTGTTCTGAACTTTCTCGAGATATTATAGTGATTGATAGTCCTATTTTATACTACAAGTGCTTTGAAGCACTGAACCCTAACCATGAATCTAGCTATTGATCTTGAGTCGTAAACCTGATTCTTTCTAGACCATTGATTATTGTATACCCAGATATGAACCACAAATATACGATACTACTCCACAAATATATACAAACTAAATACCATACACTGAATCGAATTACCTACATACTCAAACCATTGTATCTTATGCTTTGAAAGACCAAATCCTTGAAACTATGAAATGTCATTTCCTTTGTTATCCAATTCTTTCCTTACCCAGCATCCAAGCTTTGAAATAATTTTATTGATCCTTACGAAGATTGAAACCCTTTTCATTACTGAACACTCAATGTTGTTAATGATTCTATTTATTGTTTATTATTTTTTATTCTGTTATTATGTTAGAATTGGATTGTTTTTATAAAATTGTGGACCAGATTCGTGGTCAGACCATATAATGGTCAAGTTAGGCCAATGTGTGCCTTGGATCCAGAAGTTAGAGCAGTGCTGTGTGCTTTGCTCGGGGTTAGTGCGTGACTGATCAGCAGCCTAACCTTGGTTTTTCTTAAAATGAAACTATAATATCCAATTCTAAGTCATAATCCATTGTTCACTTGATATCATAACCATGTTCACCTGATGATCATTATTCTCAGTTTTGTCATTGTGACTTGCTGAGCTAGTTAGCTCATTTGTGCGATGTTGTTTATATTCTTTTCCAGTTAAAAAGGAACCACTTGGTAGCGAGGATCCCCATTCCAGCGCGAGAGCTAAGGGTACAGGTTGGTCAAGTTGAGCTAGTAGGCTTCTTTTGGGATAATTTAAGTTTGTAAAAGTTTGTAATAATGTTTAATACTCAGTTTTGAGTTTGTATAGTTGGGATTTGAACGGTTTGTAATATAAGTAGATGTCTTTGGCTTGTATGCATACTTTAACCTGTTGCGATCCATGGTAGTTGGTAAGTAGGGTCACTGCATATTATTATTATCTTTATTATTGTTATAAGCAGGTTATAAATAAGGTGTGTGCAGACCCCAAACTTTTGACCCGGGTTTGGAGGGCGTCACATGGTTATTCATATGATCATCTACCAGGAGGACGTCCAGCCCCTCAGTCATATGCCGGTGGTACACAGCAGGCTAGAAAGGCAGCTTGGAGAGCCGAGTTGGAAGAGGAAGCCGGTCCGTCGCAGCAGCAGCAGGAGGCAGCAGGATTAGAGATGGGAGCTGGTTTGAGTTCGACGAAGTATAGGCGTCTTGCGAGGAGGATGGATGCGATGCACGACATCCATAGTCATTTTGCATGTGATCTCACCCAGGCACTTGGGACTGCATTTAAAGCCACCAGAGTTGACATTCAGTGGCCAGTATTTGGTGAAGATTCCATGTATCCACCTCCGGACACACCTGACACTCCACCCTTTGAGGGTGAGGATTCTGATTCGCAGTAGGTATGCCTGATTTCTTACTATTACCTTCACTGAGAACAGTGAATATTTTAAGTTTGGGGGTAGTAGTTTAAGGAATATGTTTGTGTGAGTCTCATATAGTTGCATGTTCATGATAGTTATATTTCATATAGTTTGCATATATTTTTCCATGTAGTTTTTTTGGTAGTTTTTATGATAGTTTGTTCATGTAGTTTCATGCATTTGCATTATAACATGATTCCCTTAGATAATTTTTCCGATTAATTGGTGATATTGATGCTAGTGTAGTGATGTCATATTTAGTGATGTTGAGTCTTATTGGATTGATTTGCATGCTAGAGACATTTGTATTTTACTAAGTCTTATAGGTTGCTAGAGTTCTAGATCATAGTCATGATTTGTTTGATTGTCGAGGTTTAATCGCTTGTTTATATTTAGAATTTAGGATATTCTCTTAATAATAAAAGACATGGATATTTAAAAATTGGAGAAATTGGATTTCATTGCTTGTTGTGTGGCTAGGTGTCAAATGGTTAGTGGTCGGCTCATATTTTTATGAGTAGTCTAGGGTTGAATGAGATGGAGCGAAACACACTCATTCAGAAATTGGAAAAAAAGGAGAAAAATATAGAAAAAAGAAAAAAAACAATAAGTGTTATGTATAATTGATCACGAGCGGGCTCTTTAGTACTCGAGTTATTAAGTTCTTAGGGGATTTTGTGCCTAGCGACCTAAGGCTTCTATAGTCTGGGATCCGCTAACCTAACGCTCGTTACATGGGCACTATTGTATAAATCTTTTATGGACCTCACTCATTGCACGGTCAAATAAGCATTTTTGTGTTGATTTATTGTGAATAAAAGCATGAATCCATGTTAACTCCAATATAAGAATTGAAGTGTTATAAGTTATTTTGAGTCTAGATTTTATTCGATTAATAAACTTGTGATTGTTTTGATAAGTAGTGAGTTATGATTGGCGATCTAGTTGCGACAGTATATCTGTAAGCATTTGCACACACGCACGTCTCTAGTGTGTAGATTGATTTATGAGATTTGATGGATCCTTATACGAATAATTGCATTTGCTAAGGTGTTGCTGGTTAATTGGTTTAGTTGTTCTTTGGGAATCGCTGCATTCATATTAGTTACATTCATGCATTTTTATTTCTTGTTCTTTGAATCTGTTTATGCTTGAGGACAAGTATCGATTCAAGTTTGGGGGTGTGTTAAGTGGCATTTATGACACTTATTTATGCTCTAATAAGCTTTAAGTTGGTATATTTGTACTCAAGTTATTTATATTTTAACGTGTTTTCAAGTGTTTTTGCATTTTAGGCTTTACTTAGTGAATCAGGTGAATTAGCATTGCTTTGATGCTAATATGGTGTTTAGGATGTGCTGGAATAAAAGCTTGAAAGATTGGCTCAAAGCTGCAAGGAATACAGAAGAAGGAAAAAATAATTTTTGGCAAAAGGCAGGCGCGCCCGCGCTGGTGAAGCGCGCGGCCGCGCTGGGTCGGGATAAACAAATCCTGATTCTTTTATAATTCGAATTGCTAGACTCCTGGGATGCATGGCCTGCTATATAAACATAACTTAGGTCGTTTTTAAGAGATATTCAGAGATATTAAGACATCAAGCAAGGAGAAGACGACAAGAGACCTTTTGGACACAATTCAACAAAGGCGAAGACGATCTAGTTTATTCTTGTGAATCTTCGTTTTGAGTTGTAATTTGGATGCTTGTTTCTTGTTTTGCTGAACCTATATTCTTGATTGTACTTTGGTTTATTTATTCATATAAAGACTACGTTTACTATATCATGTTTTCATTGGAACCCACATTGGCGATGAGTTCGATTATGGGCTAATCGTTATCGTGGGGTTCTAGCGGATTTATTTATGGATTTCTTTAGTTAAATTGTTTGATACCTTAGTATGTGGTGATTGTATGATATCCTAGTTATGGTTGTGCGTATTCGTCTTCTGAGTGTCTTGAACTTATAAGATAGTGTGTTAATTCTTAATTAAGCGAACGTGAATTTAAGGATTTAGAACTTGCCATGCTAGCATAGGTTCATGTATTGTTATGCATGATTCGTAGGTAATTTTAACCATCTTACTTGCCCTATGTAATCAAGATAAATAACTTGTGCTTAAACCGTTATTTTTTCAAATTCTATAGACATATAGGGTCTCAATATAATTGGTGCCTATTCAGCTTCTATCTCTTTTGTGGATATCTGGTAGAATGGTACTCGTGCAACGAAAGTTGGCGTTTATCAGTTTTGTGTTGTATGATTAGTGTCATCATCATTGCATGCTAAGGTTAAGAATAATAAGGCTATTGAATGAAGTACTTAATGAAGTTAGAATCCCATATCTGTCATATATATTAACTCAGTCAATCTTATTCTTATAGTTTTATTAATTAGTTTAATTCTTAGTTATAAACAACCTCACTTTGTTATCGTCTTAGCATTGAATAATAACCATACATTGTTGCTTAAGTGCATGAGTTGATTAGTTAACCAATACAGTCTCTGTGGGATCGAATCTGATTTATATCATATACTACTTATAAACTCGTATACTTGCGTGTATTATTAGCGCATGCTTAGCGACTAAAAACACCTAGGCTAGATGAGAAGAAACTGTTGGCTAGGTCAATTGCATTTTACAAAGATCCAACTGATTCAGCACTTAAAAGAAGATTAGCCAAGATTTACAGAAATTGTAAGGAAATTTGTGTGGTGGATGGACACCCTATGTTTGTTGAAGCTAAAAAGGAAAAGAAGGAAATAATAAGGCAAGAAAAGAAGCAAGCTGCTCTGGATGCTAAGAAGCTCAAACAAAAGATGAAGCAAGCTGTTATCTTAGCCAAACTTTAAGCTGTAAAGACCACAACTGAGATTTCTACATAACCATCTGTAATTGTTGAACCTCAAGATCAAAAAGTGTAAGATGAACCATAATAGAAAAAAGATTTAGATACAAGCTCCACTCCAAAAGTAAATTGGACTTCAGTGATGAGGAAATGGAAGACTATATTCCCAAAAAGCCTACAACTTCAACTCAGAGATCAAAACCCTCAATGGTATTTGAAGATTTCAAGGTTGTGGATCCAACTAGGAACATTTATGGTGAGCCCATTATTCCTAAGGATGAGCCAGTAGACTAGGATAGTTTTCCAATTCCTGAGCTAAATTTTCCTATCTTCAACAAGCCAAAGAAGACAAAGACTAGAGCAAGCAAGAAAGTAAAGCATGTGACTCTCAGATCCAAGACCCTAACCAAATCTCAATCTATAGTCAACAAGGGAGATTTGTTATACATCTCTGAAATCAATGAGTTCTCTAACATAAACCTCTACTTAGATGAATTGGAAAAAGTAAGAGGAATTGATGCTCACTGACATCTTCCTGAAAGGCTGGTGTTTAAATATAAGGGAGGAAAAGAGATAATATGGCCTCTTCACAGGATTCTTCTAGAAAGTCAATCAGTTCTAATAAAGATCTACTCATCTTTCAAAAAGATCTTTGGATACAATGTAACTCCAAGGAGATTAGTTCTAAAGAACATTGAGGAGCTGAGGAGTAATAGAGCTAAAGATGCACTACCAAAAACTCTGTCAATTCCCTTCACAAGAAAGAGAGTGCATTTGAGGCCTTATTGGCTGATGGAATTCAGGGATGAAAAGGGAGTGAGAAGATTCTTCAGATTGGAGGACCAGTTGAGTATCTCTGGCAATGAGACTCTATTGGAAATACAAGAAATTCTAGATCTCGCATAAGCTTATGAACTTGAGTTCCACAGAAAACTCCAGAATCAAATAGAGGAGAATAACAAGAGGCTTGGGAAAAAATCCAGACAATCAAGGAAATAGACTTATCTGCTCAGACTAGAGGAGCACCTTGATAATGATTGTGAGCAACTTCTTGGTATACTTTGCTTTGTTCAATTTTCAATAAATATTGTAGCACTTATCAGTTTTATCTACTATTGTCAATCTGTATTTTTAGAGTGTTTTGTTATCATCAAGTTTCTCTTAATTTATGGCTACAATTCCAGTAGACATAAATTGGGAGAGATTGTTAGGAATATGTTGTGAACTTGATGATAAATTAAACAACTTTGTGTAGATTCTATAGGAGCATATGAGTCATGTTGACTACTAGTAGATATGCAGAATAGGTTGATTAATTATAAATATAAGATGTCTTGTAATTCTATATAAATGAAATGGAGTCAAGTGACAAATAGCTACTCGGCGGATGATCAACAAAGCTACCCGACGGATGATCAACAAAGCTACCCGACGGATGACAAGCACGTACCCGACAGATGATCAAATTCAAATATTTATTGACAGTGACAACACAGTCACATGCGTTGGGTGTTTGCAGAAGGAATGTGGCAGCCTGTTCAGCAGGGATTTGAGAAGAAAAAAGCATTACCATTTCCATGCTATTATGAAGAGATTCAAAAATGCTGGAATAGAGTAGTAAAGCAGCATGAAGTTAGACTAGATATGTTTTTTTTATTATCTTGTCTTATTGTCATGTAAACTTGGTGATATATAAACCAAGTGTAGCTAGTAGAACAATTAACTAAGCACACACATTTTCATAGAAACATTTTCAAGCTGTATTATGTAGCATTTCTTTGTAAGTTTAGTTGTTCATACTTGTAAGCAGCTGTGAGCTAATCAAGCTTCACATAGTTCTCATTTGATATATATATATATATATATATGGTGGATACTTTTAAATCCACCAGAAAGTTTTAAAATCTTGTGTTTTTATTACTTTGTGTTTTGATTTATATAACTCTTTTATTCCGTATTCTGCAAATCAAACACTCATATATTTATCGAGTTAGAACTGTTTTAAAATCTTGAAAAAGTAGCCAGAATTACATTCAACCCCCCTTCTGTAATTCTTATTGTATTGTTAGGGAATAACAATTGGTAACAGAGCAAGCTCTTGAAGTACAAAGAGTATAAAGATCACAACAAACAGCAAGATGAACAAGAAGGATGTTGGAGTTAAAATTTCCAGGCAGCACTTCACCAGGCCAAGTCCTGGAAGGGTAATTCTAATGATTTTGAGAAGGAAATGAATAAATGGAAGGAGGGGTATGGGGTCCTTGAAAAGAAGTTAAAGAATAAGGATGAAGAGCTATACAAGGCCCACTTTGAGATGGTAAAGCTTCGAAGTGACAAAGAGGTCCTCATTGATGAGTATATAAATTCTGATAAATTTAGAATTCTAATGGAGACTCACGACGAGGGCATTTATCCTCTCTAGTTTCCACATGGATGGGATGCTATAGTGAAGGCTGTTATGGAGAAGCATCCTTGTTTAATAGAGGCCAAGGATTTTATTATTCCCGAGCAGCACGAAGCCGATGATAGTTTAGACGCTCTTTTCGATTCCCCTATGCAGGAGGATCGCATCCTTGACCCTAACACTTCCTCTCCTCCATCCTCTCCGACCAAAAAAGTAGACACTTCGGCTAATGCAGAGGAAGGGCGTAATGAGGAGGAGGACAATGATGAATCAACAAGGGATGGGTAGAGCGTTTGCTTATCCTTTCATGGATTTTATATTTCCTTATTGTATCCCGAACTTATTACCCTTCGGGGTTAATTTACATTATTCCCTTTTTTTGTGTATCTTGAATGTTTTTATAGTTATATTCTTATTTTGGTTGCTTGCTATCTTTTTTAAGTTTACAAATAAAGCATCACTTCGATTCAAGGATATACCTGGTTTTCCACAACTTAGTAAAACATGAATTAGGAATATACTTGGTCTTTCAAAACCTTTCATAAAATGGGTACAACCCTGATAGCTATAAATTGAATTATAAATCCTAGAGAACTGGAATAACCTAATAAACTTGAATATGGATCCTAAGCAAGAAAAGATTCATGGTGCTTTTGAACCATTTTGCTACTTTAATAAGTAAGCACTTCCTTTTCAACGAACTATATATAATAAATCTTCAGATTTTGAGCACGCCAAGTCATTTGTACTTCTTCCCCTTTTATAGTCTCCAACTTGTAAGTCCCTCGTCCTTCAACACTTTTAACTTTGTACATCCCTTCCCACTTTGGGGCAAGCTTCCCTTTCTATCTAACTCCTGATGCTCCAACCTTCCTTAAGACTAGATCTCCTTGCTTGAAAAACCTTTCTTTTATCCTCAAGTTGTAATAAATGGAAGCTTTTTTTTGGTATTCTATGATCTTAGCATGAGCTTGATCCCGAACTTCATCTATTAAGTCTAAGGCTAGTCTCTGCCGTTCCTCATTTTCTTCTGAATTGTAAGCTTGAATCCTTGGAGATGAATTTGATATTTCTATAGGAACAACCGCTTCTTCCTTATATTCTAACATGAATGGTGTTGCTCCTGTTATGACTCTACAAGTGATCATGTAAGCCCAAAGTATTTGAAGTATCTCATCTACCCAGTTATTCCTGGAATTTTCAATCCTCTTCTTTAATCTATCTAAAATAACTCAATTCGCAACATCTTCTTGCCTATTGTCTTGAGGGTGAGCGACGGAAGTGAAATGCAGCTTGATCTCATTCTCTTCACAATACTTCCTGAATTCCTCGTTATTGAACTGTGTTCCATTATCGGTTACCAAGATTCGGGGAATCCCATATCTGCACATGATAATTTCTAATGGGGATTGATCAACTTGTTTAGTTGTAATCTTAGTCAAGGGCTTGGCCTCTATCCACTTAGTGAAGTAGTCAATGGCCATAATTAAGAACTTCCTATGCGCAGTGGCCATGGGAAAGGGCCCGAGAATATCCATCCCCTACATGGAAAAGGGAATAGGAGAATTTATGGAAGTTAGCATCTCGGGAGGTTGTCGAACAACAGGTGCATGTTTTTGACAATAATCACACTTCTTTACATAGTTTTTGCCATCAACCATCATTTCTGGCTAGCAGAAGCCTAAACAAGTTATCTTGTGTGCAAGGGACCTACCCCCCCAACTGTTGCCCAAAAATTCTTTCATGTACTTCTTACAGGGCAAGTCGGGCCTTATTTGGCCTAATGCACCTTAGATAAAGAATTACATAAGATCTTTTGTATAAGATTTCATCGATCAAAAAGTATCTTAGTGCTCGCACAACCAACTTTCGCACTTCCATCACATCATTTCGCAGCCACCCAGTTTGGATATCGGCCTTGATGGGTTCTATCCATGATCCCCCAAGACCTATGGGGGCAATAAATTTAACATCAATGCTCTATTTTTTCAATACGCGAAAGTATACACTCCTGAAACTTTCTTCCACTTTCGAGGAGGCAAATTTGGACAATACATCGACCTTAGCCTTTTCCTCCCTCGGACTGTGCTCAATATGACACTCATCGAATTGAGTCATCACCGCTCTCACTAGACGTACATACTTCACCATGGTTTTGTCTCTTACTTCAAACTCTTCCTTGACCTGGGATATCATTAGTTTCGAATCTCCATAAATTTTCAAGTTTTTGACGCTCAATGTTCCAGCTAGGCCAAGGCTAGCTATCAGAGCTTCATACTCAGCTTCTTTATTTTTGGTTGGAAAATCTAACTTTATAACATATTCAATTAAGAAACCATTGGGGCTTTATAAAATTAGCCCTGCTCCACTGGAATTTGTTTTTGATGCTCCATCAAAATAGAGAACCCATAATTTCTTATCCCTAGTCTGTTCTCCTTCATTTTCCTCTTTTCCCTCTATGCCTTGAGGTGTAGTATCTTCTTGCCCCCCCGACTTCTTAGTTGGGGATGGTACATTCAACCATGAATTCATCCAAGGCCTGGGCTTTTATTGCCATTTATGGCGTATATTTAATGTCAAATTCCCCTAGCTCTATACCCCATTTAATCAGTCTTCTACTAGCTTTAGAATTGTGAATAATGTTTCTCAAAGGCTGATTTATTAGTACCTCAATCTTATGAGCATGGAAGTAAGGACGCTACTTCCTTGAGGCCATCACTAAGGCCAAAGAAAACTTTTCTATAGTCAAATAATTTAAATCAGCCCCATATAGAATCTTACTAATGTGAGATATGGGTTTCTGAACTTTAAGATCCTCCTTCACCAATACGACGCTCCTTGCATTTTCAGAAATAACCAAGTTAAGGTACATAGTTTCACCCAAGACCGGCTTAGCCAACAGAGGGGCTGGAACCATATATTTCTTCAACTCCTCGAATTTTGTATGGCTTTCATCATCCCATACGAAGTCTTTCACCTTCTTCAATGCTTTAAAAAATGGCAAGAACTTGTCCCCAGACTTAGAGATGAAACGTCCTAAAGCTGCAACCTTTCCGATAAGTTTCTGGACATCTTTTACAGAATGTGGAGGTTCCATGTCTAAGATGGCCTTTATCTTGTCTGGATGGGCCTCAATTCCCCTCTTAGAAACCATCAATCCTTGGAATTTTCCACAACCTACTCTGAAAGCACACTTGGTAGGATTTAACATCATTTTATGATATCTTAAAACCTGAAAAGCTTCCCTTATATGGGTTACATGGTCTACCTTCACGAGGCTCTTGACTAGCATGTCGTCTACATAAGCCTCCATGTTTTCCCAATAAGGTCCTTAAAAATCTTGTTCACCAACCGTTGGTACGTGGCTCCTGCATTCTTGAGACCAAATGCCATAACAAGGTAAGAGAAAACATCAAAGTTAGTGATAAATGATACTTTTAAAATGTCATCCTTATACATCTTGATCTGAATGTATCCGCTAAATCCATCCATGAAACTCAGCATCTCGTGCCCCACGGTAGAGTCTATCAGGGTATCTATCCTTGGGAGAGGGAAACAATCCTTAGGGCATGCATCATTTAGATCGGTGAAATCAACACACATTCTCCATTTTCCATTAGCTTTCTTTACCATTACAGGATTCGCTAACCAATCTGGAAACTATATCTCTTCAATGAAACCAGCCTCTAAGAGTTTCTCAACTTCTTGCTTGATAGCTTCTTTCCTTTCAGGGGCAAAACTCCTTTTTTTTTGCTTTACGATCTTTAGATTCAGATCCATGTTCAACTTGTGAGTGATAAACTCCGGATCTAAACAAGGAATATCTACTACTGACCATGCAAACATATAATTATTCTCTTACAAGAACCTTATTAACTTTCCTTTAGGGGATTCCTCCAATGATGCTCCAATGAAAGTTACTTTCTCAGGAGTCAAAGGGATATGGATCAAATCTTCGGTCGATTTTCGTCGCTTTTCATAATTCTCACGGATAACCAGACCTTCGGTTGACAAGACCTTCCCCTGGCTCTGTCTGCCCTCAGCGAGGTTACATAACAGCTTCTAGCCATCTTCTGGTCTCTTCTTTCTTCCCCTATTCCGACTCTGGTTGGAAACTTGATCACAAAACGGTAATGAGGGGACTACCTTGACGGCATGTATACCTGTCCTCCCCCATGATTGCATTATATGTTGATCCATCCTTAACCGCCACAAAGTTTAACATTTGTATGGCCTACCTTGGTTCCTGCCCTATTGTTAGATTCAGTTTATGTAATAACCCCAATTTTTGGGAAATTTTGAAACCCTTATGAATAGTGTTTTTGCTGAATGAGAAAACTTTTCATGCCACACTATATAGGGGTTCTGATATGGATATTTTGAGATTTTATTAGTACTTTATATGGGATATAAGTGTATGTAAAGATCGTCAGAATCCAAATCCGAACACTTTGATTTTTCCCGGAAATCCAATAGATACGGAAAGAATTGAGTATAAGGTAACAGGATAAAAGGATTTAAATTAAAGGATTATAATAGAGGATCATAAAAAGGAATATAATGTATTGAGAAAGGTTAAGGGAACCTAAGTAATAAGATCCCGGGTATGATCCCTCAAACGATAAACGAAAATGAAAGTTAAGCGAACAGTATAACAGATCAGCGGTCATTAGGCAAACAATTAGGAAGTTAATCAAAGGGATTAGAGAGGATGATGTCACCCAACCAATGAGAAGAGGACAAGGAGGGGAGGATGACATCATGAGGATGACACAAGCATGACATGGGAAGGAAGGAGATGTGGTGGCTTTTTAACCACACAAAATCAAGGGCAACTAGGTAATTTACTAAAACAAACACAAAAATCAAACCAACCAAGCCAAGCAAATCATTTTTCATCAAAATCAAAAAGAAACCAAGGCATTGTTCTTCATGCTCTCGGCCAAAACAGAACCAGCACACTAAAACTGCTGTATCTCCTTCATTTCTCACTCAAATATTGTGTTCTATAGCTCATTGGAAAGGTATTGAGATGACCTACAACTCTTGTTCACAAGTCTCGTCCAAATAATCATGGTAAGACCCTCATTTTTACAGTTCTTTAAATCGGACTTTTAGAAACTTCAAAGCCTAACTTTGTGTTCTTGATTTCTTTGGAAAGATCAAGCTTGTAGGAGGCTCCCTAAGGCTTCCTAGCAACTTAACACCTCCCAAGGAAGGTATAAACTTCAAACCCTAGCCTTTACTTTATTTGTTAGTAAGTTTAATGGTTGGTTTTGTGAAATGAGAAGCATGGATTGTGATTATTAGTAGTTTGGTTTGATTTGGAAGTATTTTGGTAATTGAAGCTTGATTATAGTTCATAGGTCTTGATTGTGGTTGTTTGAGTTGAAAACCTTGGAGATTATGGACTGATGTGGTATGGTTTCGGTGAAGTTTTGTTGTATTGATGGTTATGAGTTGGTTGGTGGTTAATTGGAGTAGTTTAAACATTGGTAATCGCGTAAACATAGCCGTCGTAATGTCCGATTTACTTTAGACTGCTTTTGTTCATAACATTTGGACCCGAGATCTCCCTGCTAGATTATGACCATTGCCATGTTTAGATAGTTCATGTTACGAGCTTCGTTTTGATATGTAGTTCGTTTGATTCGGATGTACGGGTTAGGAGAAACGACCGTTTCAAGTAACGGCGTTTCGCGAACGAATCATTTCCCCTCGCCTTATTTTGAAACATAGGTTAAAGACCGAAAAGGGTTAATTAATGTATGAAACATTTATGGTAAGTGTGTTAGGAAGTTAGTAAGACACTCGCGAAGGAATCACCTTAAAACTCATAAAGGTTAAATTATTAAAAATGGTGGAGCCGAGGGTACCCGAGTGACTTAAGCGAATCAGTGAGCGCAAAACAAGCGTTAGAGTCTAAGTTAGTTAAAGTATAGATTTACAAGTGACTTTGGTTTAATTCCAACTTACTTGTTGTTTATAGGTTACCAGACTCGTCCCGAGCCTTTTATCACCCCAAGTCGCTCAGGCAAGTTTTCTACCCGTTATAACTGTTGTTGTGATGAATATATGTATTTGCATTATCTTGCGATAGATGCATGTTGGTTAATTAGCAAATAATGCAATATATTGAAGCATGCTGCTATGGTATATATATATATGCATGCCTGTTTCACATTCTTTCCATATATATCTGTTGATTCAGTTGATAATACCTATGCTAGAGGATAGCGGTAATTTGCATATACCCTTAGTACAGGGACCCAAAGGTGAAAATATTTTCTAAAACCGGGAGTCGAGGATCCCGAGTAGATTTTGTATATATGGATATAAATATATATATATATATATATATTCTTATATATATATATGGTCATAGTTTTCAAAACTATTAATCGAATAAGGTTTATTCGATAACTTTAACTTTATTTTATTATTGAATATTATTTCGAATATTATTCGAAGGCGTATGACTCCTTTATATTAAATGAATATTATTTTGAATATTCATTCGAGGACTTATGACTCCTTTTATTTTATTAATGAATATTATTTTGAATATTCATTCGGGGACTTATGACTCCTTTTATTTATTTATCTGAATATTATTTGAATATTCATTCGAGGGCTTATGACTCTTTTATATTATTTATTGAATATTATTTTGAATATTCATTCGGGGACTTATGACTCCTTTTATTTATTTATCTGAATATTATTTGAATATTCATTCGAGGGCTTATGACTCTTTTATATTATTTATTGAATATTATTTGAATATTCATTCGAGGGCTTATGACTCAGTTTATATTATTTAATGAATATTATTTGAATATTCATTTGAGGATCTATGACTCCGATTATTTGCTGAGATATACTCTTTATTTTATTAAAGAATAAGGTGTCAATAATCAAACTTATTTTCGATTATTCAAATAAAGATAGTACTTTCATATAAGTATATCTTTGGTTATTTAATACTCATTTCAAGTATAAGTTTTAATACTTCTACTTCAATTATTTTGATAAAGATTATTCTTTATGGGAATATTAATTAAATAATAATATTCAGTTATTTCTTTTATATTGAGACTGATTTACTTCATTAAATCAGCATCATTCCAAACACTCTTTAAAAGGGTTTTCAAGTCTTTAAAATGATTTTCAAAAGTTAGAGCGGATCCCAAAACTATTTTTATATTTAAGATCTTCCTTTTAAAAAGGGGATTTAAATACTCGCTCAAAACCTGGGAGATCCGGCTCGGTGGTGTGTTTTATATTCGCAACAAGGTTGCTGTCTTGATAAAAGAGTTTTTGATTACTTACCCAATATTCGGGAAGTAAAATTCTTGGAACAAGTTAATCCATTAACAGGCATCGCCTGGGAAATATCGGTGAGTTTTCCTTTCCAACTAGATACGACTTCTTGGTGGAGCCGTATCAACAAGTTCTACTTGGGGAAAGGGGGAACGAGCTTTACGTTTCAGAGTCATGGATTTCATCTGAACTAGGAGTGGCGTAAGTTGTCGAGTGGCGCCGGCCCAGGCTTATTATATTGGCCCAAATGGCCTGGAAGTTCCGCTAAGGCGGTCCATTCCTTAGGAGTTCAGTGTTCGGTTGACAAGTAAATCCGACAGGTTCTCCTCTACATGTAGAAAATGGTGGGGTTGTACTACTACGACTGATCATCGTAAGTGGTCTTCCTGGCGCGGCAAACTCCCGTAATGAGTTCATCATCCATTTGGATAATTATGCAACACTACCCGTAGCATTTCGATCGAAAGGCTACTAATGGGTGGTTGCCGAAGCATTGACAGGGTCAAACATTTTTATTGGTGTATCCATTAAATGATGTATCTCGTAACTTTATTTCTTTTCAAAATATTTCAAAGATCAAATATTTTCAAGTTTTATTTGTGGTCTCATCTATGGGATGACCTCGTGAATCTTATTATACTTCGAACAGTAGTAGTTCAAGTAGATTTCTAAAAAATGGTATAAGTATAGTGAAGTAATTGGTAACTTCATCTTCTTTTAAAACTTATATCCAGTAAGTAATTACCTTACTCATGATAAAGAATTCTAGTAAATATCCATTTAGATACTTGTATTATTGTTATCACTATATATTATCTTGCGAGCTGTAAGGCTCACTCTTGCTTTATTTCTTCATCACACAACAACAGTTAGGAAAGATGGCCAGACTCCAGCAGACCCAGCGCAAGCGCGTGGGAAGCGTCCTGCGTCTTCCCGATGATGTTGTAGCTGCTATAGCTGCAGAGGTAGATCTATTGTGGATCAGACCATCTACTTTTGAGAATCAATTATGTATAATTATAACTTGTGGCAGATAATGGCAATTAACTGTAAATTTATCAAGTAATCGTTTTGGGTTGTAATAACTTTTAAATTGTGGATTCAAAGACTTGTACTTATTTTCATCTCTGAGACTATAACGGGTTGTGGTGTGTGTGTTAGTGTGGGGTCACAGCATAAGGTTATTATTATTAATTAAGTGAAGTGATATTGTGGAAAGAAAGACCGTGACGACCCGGATCCCCGACCCCGGATCTGGGGGTGTTACAGAAATGGTATCAGAGCTAAGCGTTATAAACCTCAGAGATGATGGGACGTTAAGATAATAAGTTAACTAAGATAATAAGAACTCTTGCCAAGTTCATAGTCGGGCTACCTAACGTAGCACTGACAGTTAAAACCCTTATGGGAACCCTTATAAATATCGTGATAGAAGCGTAGTTCGTTATCGTAGATGGTAGCGGGACTCCGAACCCTGAGGTTGAGGAGCAACAACGCGATGATGTTTATTACTAATTGGAGATCGGATTGTGGATCCGATAGAGTGTCCTAATGCAGGACCGGATGATGTTGATATTGAGAATGTAGCGGTTGAGGATGTTGTCCTAGAAGGGATAGTTGCTGAGAAGGATCCCATGGAGGATCCTGACAAGAATGAATAAAGGACCACTTATGAATTGATGACCATGGTTAGGTCGACTACCAGATGTAGGATTGGTCGGTCACTACCAGAGGTTCGTTCAAGTTTGTAAAGATAGTAGCCCCTTTAACGCGGCTTACCCATAAGACTGAGAAGTTCGAATAGGCAGAGAAATGCGAGAACAGCTTTTAAGAACTGAAGCAAAGGTTGGTGACGGCCCCTATGTTGGCGTTGCCGGAGGGAAAAAGGAGATTTTGTGATTTGTAAGTGACGCTTCGCATAAGGAATTAGGGTGCTTCTTATATAGCACAGCAAGATAATCGCGTCTGCGTCAAGACAATTAAGGGAATTTAAAATTCGATATCCCCACCCATGAGCTTGGGCTCGTGGCAATAGTTTTGCCCTAAAGATTGGAGGCACTACTTGTGTGGAGAGAAGTGCGAGATTTACCTAAGCCATAAGTACTCTAGTACATTTTCCCGTAGAGAGAGCTCAACATACGCCCGAGGAGGCGGTTAGAGCTAATCAAGAATTATGATTGGGAGATTCTGTATCATTCGGGGAAAGCCAATGTGGTGGCTGATGCCCTTAGTAAAAAGGAGAGACTCAAGATGATAATGTCTTTGGGAGAATTGATAAGAGATTTTGAGAGAATGGAAATAGTAGTGAAGGTAACCGGAGCTGGTACCGAAAAGCTGTTTGAGATTGCAATAGAGACCGAATTATTGGAAAAGAGCATATTATGCCAGAAAAAGGTGAATGAAGGCATAGAGCCAACAAATAAATATGAGATTAATACCGAGAAAGATGATAAGGGAATAATGAGGTATTCCTATAGAATTTGGGTTCCGAAAGTTCAAGAGCGTAATGATGAGAACTTAGATGAGAGCCATAGTTTGAGGAATAAGATTTAGAGCAAACCCTGAACGTGATAGTCAGGGAGGTCGCCATCAAGATAGAAGGAACCCATGACATAACGGAGTGGAAAATGAGGATTTTAAATTAAAAGATGACCCCAATTATGGGGAGTAGGATGAAACATTTTATACTAAGGAAACAGAAAGTCGAGTAAGGAAAGGAGACCCGAGACGGTATTCCTATACGGCAATTCATGGACCTGTCTAGACAGAACTTAGACTATTATCCCCAACCACCACCTTGAGGAAACAATGCGATAGGAAATTCTTTCAGGACCTTTAAGTCTCTAAGCTCTCAGAGTTCCAAGGAACAGGTTGACCTAGTCGAGGCAAGAGCCTGGCTAAAGGAAATAGAGGAATCATTTGAGATTCTGAATGATTGACGAACCACAAAAGACTGTTTTTGTCACTTACCCTCCTAAGAGAGAGACAACCCGCTGGTGAAAGACCAAGAAAAGCACGGAGCCAGAGGTTAGAATAAACTGATTTAAGTTCAGTCAATTGTTTTCGGGAAAGTAATTCCCAAAGATAAGGAGATAGTGTAAAAGCTTTGGAGCTAGAACAAAAGTGGATGAGTATGATGAATTATGAATCTAAGTTGTAAAAGTTATCAAGATTCGTTCTGAGGACACGAATCCAGAATGACGGGATGTTTGGAATCAATACTTATGTTGTGTTAGTTCATGAAATAATGATAAGAGAAAGGAAAATAAAAAGAAACTGAAGTGGAAAGGAATATAAAGGCAATAGAGTTTGAGGTATGATAAGGGAGTTGGGTATGAGGAAACCCTAAAGACTCGTAGCAATAGACATAGAAAAGTATGTAATCGTCAGGATGAGGGTGATTCACCATGAGTTAAAGTTGATGGTTGAAGGCATACGAGTTATGTACATTTTATCCCCTTTAAGTTGGGAGGATTCAAGGAAACCTTTAGATAGTTCGAAGGATAAATAATAAGACGCGGATAGACTAAGGAGACAAGAAAGTAAGAAAGTAGGAAAATTGGATGAAGGAAGTGACCTTCAATAATGTGAAATGTAAGACCGGTGGCTCGATACTCAGAAAGGGAGATGCCAGGTATGAGAGGTATCCCAACATTGAGGTGACTGTTGAGATAAACAACAAAAGTAAATAAGGAATTATTAAGAAGAAGTTCACGTTGAACATGACCAATATCTTCCAGAACATCCATGTTAGCATTACCAAATCAGGAAAGAAAAGTGGATGACCATTGTTATCTTTTGGAGGCCATATGGATTGACCTCAATTTGAATAAGGATGCTATTATGAAGTTAGGTATAGACTATCGAGGTGGGAATGATGAAGAAGATAATCTATCAAGGATATATGACTTGGTTTATCCATGGATGGATGCATGTACCTTTTCAAAGGTGGAATTAAGGATAGAACATCGGTAACTTAAAATGAATCCTAGGGGAATGCATAAAGGTTGGCATTTCACCCTTAATAGGGATAGTATGAAATTTGACAGTATGAATTGGAAAGGATTAAGGTAATAACAACCTTTAAAGAATCAGTGGAGAAATTTTTTTTCAAAAGTATATAGACAATGATTCTAGTATTAGTATATGGTATTTTGATATGCCCTGTATCTAGGGAATACAGGAGGAATGATTCAAGGATAACCTTAGAGGTTTTACAAGGAGAAAGGTAATATTCAAAATTCTCTAGAATAGAAATGTGGATAAAGGAAATATGACGTAATTATAGTGTTGCCAAGTGGGGCACGTGTTAAACCACGAGAAAGTATGGATCGAACCAGTAATGGTCAAAATTATTCAGGGCAATTAGGACTTAAGATAAAAGATGTTCTAATTATGATTGAGAGTCAGTCATGACAGTGATTAACCTCTAAAGACTGAGGCAATGACTTATGGAAAAATGGTGATTTTTTTTTCTTATCAGATTTTAAGAAAAGCATTTTCACAAAAGCAGTGATTGAAATAAGGTAGAAAATTTATTTGGAGGTGGTTAAAATGACATTGACTGTAAGGAAATTTTACCATCAGGAAAGGCCAACGAGGTGGCCGACACTTTAAATGTAAGAGGATAATTATAGGCGCTCGTGCGAGAGGAATACAATGATGATGGTTGAAGCCGGGAAGGTTGTATTACGGTTCGGAAGATTGACATTCCTTCTGATGATTGTGCAATACTCAACCGTAATAGTAGTTTGGTAAAGGTTTAATTTGTGTAATCGCCATGAGCGGGCTATTTATCTTAGAAGGTCCTATCTTGAGATAAGCCAGGACTATGTTTCAAAAAGGACTAGACGAACCTTTGAGTTAAGTCTTCTATTTAAGGCATATGATTAAGAATGGTATTAACCTGCTATCGTTGCTTTGATTGAAACTCTTCTGCAATTTTATCTACTTCATGTCATGAAAGTACGTCAGAGTTTGGAGTGTTCTTCATGAATTGTGATTGGTGGTTATGTTAACTCCTTAGGAGAATTAGATACGAGATGTATGGACTCCGTATGGTTAGCTATTAAGACTTCATGGAAAATGAATGACTACAGTAGGTCAGTGGTGGACCATAGTAAGGCAGCAATGATTCTACGAGTAATGAGCTGATTACAACCGTGAGAGTTGTATTGGAATGGGTGTTGAGATTGAGTACCACTAATCGGGTCGTGGTAGTGTATAAGTTATCATTGATAGACTAATTAAGTAGAGTATCTACCTAGTGAATTATTATTCTTTTTTATCAATAGAGAGTCATATTATTATACGAGGAAGGTTGCGGTGCAAGCATAGAATTCTAGTAACGATGATGTATAGAATGAGATCCCAGATTCGATTTTCGATGTCGAGGGAGTTTCAAAGGTGATTGTGTATAAGCTCGAGGAAGAGCATGGGTCCATAGAATGATGGACGGAATAGCAAAAATATTTAGGCATGTGAAATAGGATGTTATAATACTTGATATTGATATAAATACATATATGTTTTGTTCTCCTATGACAAACCTCTATAGTTCAGAGGTAGGTTCCAAGCCAAATATTTTGTGGCAATATATTTTTTTTTTATATATAGAATTCTCTTCAGTTCGTTCTTTTCTCTTCTTTTCATTTCATGTAAGTTGAGAAGAACAACCCTTCCAGAAGGGGAGGTATTGCCGAATGACTGTCTATCTGTGTGATAGAAGCCTAGTAGGATACCAACTATTGTTTAATTGCTTGTCAAGTACTAAAGGCTGGCCACCTTCTGTACTAACTATGCGAGATAACAAGTGTTCCTGATCATAGTGATCTCTCAACAAATTCCTTTACTTCTATATGATTGATCAAACTTTGGGAAATAGAAACAGCTGAAAAAGGAGTAATAAAGTTGTGGTAGTATTCGAAATGGAAACACATTCGTGATACTAAGGTTGACGTGGTTATTAAAAGGTTATAGAACGCTAACGAGCAAAAGTATAACTAGTATAATATTAGGAACGGAAGATAGTAGCGACTACGAACTGGGAAAAAGGATGGGTAGTGAGAAGCAAAAGCTCTAATGCTAAAAGCTATAATGAGAGTCTGTGCAATAGACTTGAAAGAAATTGGAATGATCACTTAACACGGGTTGAGTTTTCTTACGACAATAGATCATATGTCAGTATTGAGGTATCGCCTTATGAGATCCTTGAGGGAAGACAATGTCGATCTCCCTTATGTTAGGATGAAGTTGTAGAGCGCAAGATGCTCGGACCCGCAGTAGTCCAAAGGACCAAGGATATGATAGATCTAATCAGAGGACGGCTGGTAGTAGCCCAAGATGGACATGATAAGTATGTTGATTTGACACGAAAGGAAAAAGAGTATGAAATAGGGGACCTAGTGTTGTTATAGGTATTTCCTTGGAAAGAAAGGATGAGGTTCGGAAAGAAATGAAAGCTAAGTCCACGAATTGTTGGACCCTTGGATATATTAAGACGTATTGGGAGGATAGCATAGGAGCTAGCCCTAACCCCGAACATGTAGCAGGTCGTAACGTGTCTCACGTATCAGTGTTAAGGAAGTGTAATTCAGATGCCAGATAAATAGGGGCATATGAGCGCATAGATATGCAACCCGACGTAACCTATATGGAGCAACCAGGAAGGGTTGTAGAGTGAAAAGGGAACAAGTGCTTAGGAGAAGGGTTATCAAACTATTCAGAGTTTGATGGAAGAACCACAATGTGGGAAAATTTATTTGAGAGTTAGAAAGTGTAATGCTAAGAAAGTATCCCAATTCATTTTCTATCTGATTCCGGGACGGAATCCTTTTAAGGAGGGGAGACTGTAATAACCCCAATTTTTGGGAAATTTTGAAACCCTTATGAATAGAGTTTTTGCTGAATGAGAAAACTTTTCATGCCACACTATATAGGGGTTCTGATATGGATATTTTGAGATTTTATTAGTACTTTATATGGGATATAAGTGTATGTAAAGATCATCAGAATCCAAATCCGAACACTTTGATTTTTCCCGGAAATCCAATAGATACGGAAAGAATTGAGTATAAGGTAACAGGATAAAAGGATTTAAATTAAAGGATTATAATAGAGGATCATAAAAAGGAATATAATATATTGAGAAAGGTTAAGGGAACCTAAGTAATAAGATCCCGGGTATGATCCCTCAAACGATAAACGAAAACGAAAGTTAAGCGAACAGTATAACAGATCAGCGGTCATTAGGCAAACAATTAGGAAGTTAATCAAAGGGATTAGAGCGGATGATGTCACCCAACCAATGAGAAGAGGACAAGGAGGGGAGGATGACATCATGAGGATGACACAAGCATGACATGGGAAGGAAGGAGATGTGGTGGTTTTTAACCACACAAAATCAAGGGCAACTAGGTAATTTACTAAAACAAATACAAAAATCAAACCAACCAAGCCAAGAAAATCATTTTTCATCAAAATAAAAAAGAAACCAAGGCATTGTTCTTCATGCTCTCGGCCAAAACAGAACCAGCACACTAAAACTGCTGTATCTCCTTCATTTCTCACTCAAATATTGTGTTCTATAGCTCATTGGAAAGGTATTGAGATGACCTACAACTCTTGTTCACAAGTCTCGTCCAAATAATCATGGTAAGACCCTCATTTTTACAGTTCTTTAAATCGGACTTTTAGAAACTTCAAAGCCTAACTTTGTGTTCTTGATTTCTTTGGAAAGATCAAGCTTATAGGAGGCTCCCTAAGGCTTCCTAGCAACTTAACACCTCCCAAGGAAGGTATAAACTTCAAAACCTAGCCTTTACTTTATTTGTTAGTAAGTTTAATGGTTGGTTTTGTGAAATGAGAAGCATGGATTGTAATTTTTAGTAGTTTGGTTTGATTTGGAAGTGTTTTGGTAATTGAAGCTTGATTATAGTTCATAGGTCTTGATTGTGGTTGTTTGAGTTGAAAACCTTGGAGATTATGGACTGATGTGGTATGGTTTCGGTGAAGTTTTGTTGTATTGATGGTTATGAGTTGGTTGGTGGTTAATTGGAGTAGTTTAAACATTGGTAATCGCGTAAACATAGCCGTCGTAATGTCCGATTTACTTTAGACTGCTTTTGTTCATAACATTTGGACCCGAGAACTCCCTGCTAGATTATGACCATTGCCATGTTTATATAGTTCATGTTACGAGCTTCGTTTTGATATGTAGTTCGTTTGATTCGGATGTACGGGTTAGGAGAAACGACCGTTTCAAGTAACGACGTTTCGCGAACGAATCATTTCCCCTCGCCTTACTTTGAAACATAGGTTAAAGACCGAAAAGGGTTAATTAATGTATGAAACATTTATGGTAAGTGTGCTAGGCAGTTGGTAAGTCACTCGCGAAGGAATCACCTTAAAACTCATAAAGGTTAAATTATTAAAATGGTGGAGCCGAGGGTACCCGAGTGACTTAAGCGAATCAGTGAGCGCAAAACAAGCGTTAGAGTCTAAGTTAGTTAAAGTATAGATTTACAAGTGACTTTGGTTTAATTCCAACTTACTTGTTGTTTATAGGTTACCAGACTCGTCCCGAGCCTTTTATCACCCCAAGTCGCTCAGGCAAGTTTTCTACCCGTTATAACTGTTGTTGTGATGAATATATGTATTTGCATTATCTTGCGATAGATGCATGTTGGTTAATTAGCAAATGATGCAATATATTGAAGCATGCTGCTATGGTATATATATATATATGCATGCCTGTTTCGCATTCTTTCCATATATATCTGTTGATTCAGTTGATAATACCTATGCTAGAGGATAGCGGTAATTTGCATATACCCTTAGTACAGGGACCCAAAGGTGAAAATATTTTCTAAAACCGGGAGTCGAGGATCCTGAGTAGATTTTGTATATATGGATATAAATATATATATATATACTTATATATATATATATGGTCATAGTTTTCAAAACTATTAATCGAATAAGGTTTATTCGATAACTTTAACTTTATTTTATTATTGAATATTATTTCGAATATTATTCGAAGGCGTATGACTCCTTTATATTAAATGAATATTATTTTGAATATTCATTCGAGGACTTATGACTCCTTTTATTTTATTAATGAATATTATTTTGAATATTCATTCGGGGACTTATGACTCCTTTTATTTATTTATATGAATATTATTTGAATATTCATTCGAGGGCTTATGACTCTTTTATATTATTTATTGAATATTATTTTGAATATTCATTCGGGGACTTATGACTCCTTTTATTTATTTATCTGAATATTATTTGAATATTCATTCGAGGGCTTATGACTCTTTTATATTATTTATTGAATATTATTTGAATATTCATTCGAGGGCTTATGACTCAGTTTATATTATTTAATGAATATTATTTGAATATTCATTTGAGGATCTATGACTCCGATTATTTGATGAGATATACTCTTTATTTTATTAAAGAATAAGGTGTCAATAATCAAACTTATTTTCGATTATTCAAATAAAGATAGTACTTTCATATAAGTATATCTTTGGTTATTTAATACTCATTTCAAGTATAAGTTTTAATACTTCTACTTCAATTATTTTGATAAAGATTATTCTTTATGGGAATATTAATTAAATAATAATATTCAGTTATTTCTTTTATATTGAGACTGATTTACTTCATTAAATCAGCATCATTCCAAACACTCTTTAAAAGGGTTTTCAAGTCTTTAAAATGATTTTCAAAAGTTAGAGCGGATCCCAAAACTATTTTTATATTTAAGATCTTCCTTTTAAAAAGGGGATTTAAATACTTGCTCAAAACCTGGGGGATCCGACTCGGTGGTGTGTTTTATATTCGCAACAAGGTTGCTGTCTTGATAAAAGAGTTTTTGATTACTTACCCAATATTCGGGAAGTAAAATTCTTGGAACAAGTTAATCCATTAACAGGCATCGCCTGGCAAATATCGGTGAGTTTTCCTTTCCAACTAGATACGACTTCTTGGTGGAGCCGTATCAACAAGTTCTACTTGGGGAAAGAGGGAACGAGCTTTACGTTTCAGAGTCATGGATTTCATCTGAACTAGGAGTGGCGTAAGTGGTCGAGTGGCGCCGGCCCAGCCTTATTATATTGGCCCAAATGGCCTGGAAGTTCCGCTAAGGCGGTCCATTCCTTAGGAGTTCAGTGTTCGGTTGACAAGTAAATCCGACAGGTTCTCCTCTACATGTAGAAAATGGTGGGGTTGTACTACTACGACTGATCATCGTAAGTGGTCTTCCTGGCGCGGCAAACTCCCGTAATGAGTTCATCATCCATTTGGATAATTCTGCAACACTACCCGTAGCATTTCGATCGAAAGGCTACTAATGGGTGGTTGCCGAAGCATTGACAGGGTCAAACATTTTTATTGGTGTATCCATTGAATGAAGTATCTCGTAACTTCATTTCTTTTCAAAATATTTCAAAGATCAAATATTTTCAAGTTTTATTTGTGGTCTCATCTATGGGATGACCTCGTGAATCTTATTATACTTCGAACAGTAGTAGTTCAAGTAGATTTCTAAAAAATGGTATAAGTATAGTGAAGTAATTGGTAACTTCATCTTCTTTTAAAACTTATATCCAGTAAGTAATTACCTTACTCATGATAAAGAATTCTAGTAAGTATCCATTTAGATACTTGTATTATTGTTATCACTATATATTATCTTGTGAGCTGTAAGGCTCACTCTTGCTTTATTTCTTCATCACACAACAACAGTTAGGAAAGATGGCCAGACTCCAGCAGACCCAGCGCAAGCGCGTGGGAAGCGTCCTGCGTCTTCCCGATGATGTTGTAGCTGCTATAGCTGCAGAGGTAGATCTATTGTGGATCAGACCATCTACTTTTGAGAATCAATTATGTATAATTATAACTTGTGGCTGATAATGGCAATTAACTGTAAATTTATCAAGTAATCGTTTTGGGTTGTAATAACTTTTAAATTGTGGATTCAAAGACTTGTACTTATTTTCATCTCTGAGACTATAACGGGTTGTGGTGTGTGTGTTAGTGTGGGGTCACAGCATAAGGTTATTATTATTAATTAAGTGAAGTGATATTGTGGAAAGAAAGACCGT
Organism: Apium graveolens; assembly: GCF_009905375.1. Lineage (NCBI taxonomy): Eukaryota > Viridiplantae > Streptophyta > Magnoliopsida > Apiales > Apiaceae > Apium > Apium graveolens. Next base: position 109,325,565 of record NC_133649.1, on the reverse strand, counting down.
GACGACCCGGATCCCCGACCCCGGATCTGGGGGTGTTACAGTTTATTTATTCCTTCAACCGGACATTCAACCCGAGCAAAACCATATATCGGCATGCCAGTCGAGGTTAATTCTGAATCATTATTGTAATATCCGGGATATATCGTGTGATTATTTCTGCTATTAAATAATTATTATGTATGTTCAGTATCTATTCTGTGAGTTAATTGTTAAGTGTTATCTGTACTTGGATATTCAAAAATAATATTAATTGAGTATTTTAATTTTTATATGTCCAAAATAAAATATAGATAATTGTCATATCTTCCTAATTATTTTTATGTTGATTTATGGATTTATAAGGATCATATGAAATTTATAAAATCTTTTTCTGAGTATTCAAAATCTATTTTATAAAAACGGGAACCAATCGACGTCATCCGTTGTTACGTTTTTGGAACCCGAAACTCTTCCGAGAACTCCTTTCTAACCTAATTGTAATATTTTGAGCATATTCCATGTTTCGACTTTTTCGATCCGGCGTACGGTTTGTTCTGCTCGGGTCCCGGCGCAACATTTTCGATACAATATTCGTTTCGGTAAATCAATAAAACCCGTATTTTCGATAAACGGGAGCTTTTTATTAAACTATCACAATTATCACTTCGTAATACGTGTAACCAGGCGCTAAGACCAAGACCGCAGTACAAATTGTACTGATTTCGATAATTATCCCGAAAACTGATACCGTTTGGATCAGTTTTTATAAATAAACGTACCGTTTTATATCCGGAATAATCCAACGGGATACTAATTTTCCGTAATTATAAATAGCCTTTTCCCGTATTTTATTTCGTATCAAAATCATTTGCAGACAGATAATTATATAATTTACAGAGAAAAATCATATATTCATAAACCCTTCTGAGAATCAAACCACAAATTCAAGGTGTTAGTGAAATCCGTTTAGAAAGTTGGAGTAACCAAATTGAAGGTCTCAAGGAGTACTACTGCAGAATCAAAGGTTGATTTTATATAAATTTAATTATTTTCGAATTATTTTGATTAAAAAATAGGAATTTTTGTTCGGATGATTGTTTGTATGATTTGATGCTTGCATGTTGTAAAGCATGTTTTCCTGATGATTTTCATATGTCATACGTATGATTTGGAGTTCAATAACATGCTCAAAAGTGGGTTTAATTTTCGAATTTCAAAATTAGGGTTTATAACCCGTATGAATGTTCTTAATTGAAATTTGGGGGTTTCTTATTCTGGAATAGATTGATGTTGTGATATAGTGGATTGAATTCTCTGTGAAATTTTCAATCTAGTCGTATAAGTTTCATGAATCACCGAGGTCTGTAGAGAAGGGAGTTGTCTTTTGAAATTTTCCGAAGTTCGCCGGAAACTGGCAAACTTCACGACCAAATTTCGGCCAACTCAGGGATGATTGGAACGATTTGTTGGCATGGTTGTGTTCCTGGTAAAGTATAGATGTGATCTGGAGGTGTTGATGGGGGTGAGGACACCGGGAACGTGTTCTCCGGCCACCCCTGTATTTTCCGTCGACGGGGCTGGAAAATTACAGTTTAGTACCTATAGTTTTGAATACGATGCAGTTTGATCCATGAAGTTTCCAGACTTTGTAAATTTAGGATTCCTGTTTCAAAAATGTTTAAAAGTCATATTTCCTATTTATTTTTATTATAAAAATTTGTTTTTAATTTCTGAAAATTCTAAAAATTAGTATTTTAATTCCGAAAATTATTTTTAACTCAGAAATAAATCTGAATTAATAAGTTAAATAATTTCAGTTAATTTTTAATTGATTAATTGGTCAATTAATTTGAAACTTATTTGATTAATTGATTTAATTAATTATTAATTGATTTTAATTAATTATTTAATTAGATTTAATTACTTAAAAATGATTTAAAAATTCCAAAAATAGTTTCGAGCTTTAAAATATTATTCTAAATTATTTCCAAGGCTCGATAATTATTATAAAATTGTTTCGAAGCCAGAATTGGCCAACCGAACCCTGTTTAGTAACTCGAAATTTATCCAATGACCCATTTTAATTCCGAAAAATGTTTTAAAAATCATTTTAAATACCAGAAAGCCTATTTATGACTCGAGACTTCTTTATAAATGATATGGCATTAATTATGTGATGTATTATGTGTGATACGTGACTTGTTGATTGACTATCGATCTATATATTCGGTGTTTATTTGATTATTGTATAACTTTCAATCCGTTAATCGGATTTGGGTGAAACGAAGGGTATATAGAAGTATGTGTTGAATAGAATTGTATGAGTTGATTATTGATAGATGCTTATGATATGTGAGCAGAAGAGGCAAGACGTAAGAAAGGGAAACAGGTAGTTGAGAAGTAAGACGATTGTGATTGGAAGCGAGTGCAGGATAGTAAGCTAATATCAGGCAAGTGTTCTGAACTTTCTCGAGATATTGTAGTACTTGATAGTCTTGTTGATATTGCAAGTGCTTTGAAGCACTGAAACCCAAACCCTGATTCCAGTTATTGTTCTTGAGCCATGAACCTTATTCTTTCTAAGCCATTGACTATTGTATACCCCAAACACGAACCATAAATCTACAATACTACTCCAGAAATACATACAAACTAAAAACCAAACACTGAATTGAGTTACTTATATACTTAACCCATTGTATCCTATTCTTTGAAAGCTCAAATCTTTGAAACCCTGAAATAATGATTCCTTTGTTATCAAATTCTTTTATTGCCCAGCATCCAAGCTTTGAAATTACCTTATTGATCCGTACAAGGATTAAAACCCTTTCATTGTTAAGCACTCACTGTTGTTAATGATTCTGGTTATTATTTATTATTGTTCATTCTGTTATTATGTTGGAATTGGATTGTTTTTATAAAATTGTGGACCAGATTCGTGGTCAGACCATATAATGGTCAAGTTAGGCCAATCTGTGCCTTGGATCCAGTAGTTAGAGCAGTGCTGTATGCTTTGCTCGGGGTTAGTGCGTGACTGATCACTAACTATAAAAAGGAACCGGTTGGTACCGAGGATCCCAAGTCCAGCGCGAGAGCTAGGGGTCCAGGTTGATTGAGCTGTGCTTGTAGGCTTCTTTTGGAATAATTTAAGTCTGTAAAAGTTTGTAATAATGTTTTATACTCAGTTTTGAGTTTGGAATAGTTGGGATTTAAATGTTTGTAATATAATAGTGTGTTTTGCTTGTGTGCATACTTTAACCTGTTGCGGTCCGTGGTGGTTGGTAAGTAGGGTCAGTGCATATTATCATTATCTTCATTATTGTTATTAGCAGGTTATAAATAAGGTGTGTGGACCCCAAACTTCTGACCCGGGTTTGGAGGGCGCCACAGGTTTGGTATCAGAGCTACAGGTTATAAGTCACTGACACAAGCCTAGGTTGACGGGAATGGGTAGAGGGTTAGGATTAGAAGTAAGGAATAGAAAGATAGAACGTCGAGAGGTTGAGTGCTTCGTTATATCAGGTATTAGTGTAATTCGCGTTATATTTCGAGATTCTAATATTGCGATATTATTTCAGATAGCAGCGATGGCCGACTCTTTTATTCCCGTATCAGCTGATCACTCAGAGCCTTCAGTTGGAGTGCCGTCTTCAGATCCACGTCCTGTTGTTCCACCAGTGTTGATATATTACCTCCACCTGTGTTGCAGCCCATACCACTGCAGGCTATTCCACCTCCAGGCATGAGGCCACCTTTCAGAGGACCCCCACCTGCTGATTCAGGCTTTACTAGTCATTCAGTCACAGGAGTACCTTTCCAGTTCTCTTCCTATCATGTCCCATATCATCAGTTTGAGGCTTGCCTTATGGAGCAGCGATTCCTACAGGGTTAGATCCAGGAGTTATTGCATATCATGCGTACCAGAGAGATGGGGAGTGGTGAGAGGCGACTTAGAGAGAGGCTCCAGGTGTTTCGTAGAGCAACTGCTGTGAGTATTGTTGAGGCTACACATGAGGACATCACCCCTGATTTCCTAGTGGAGTGGGCTAAGTGGGTTCTAGAGGAGCTTGAGGAGATAGGAGGTCTAGATTTTCCATGAGCCAGAGATTCAGAGATGGAGATATTGAGCAGTGTTGTTATGGTTATGTAGTATGTACAGTAGTGTGTAGTGTGTACCAGTACACTTTTGAGTTATGTTTATAGACTAGCTATACTGACTAGTGAGTAGGTTGTAGTACCCTTTTTGCTTTTACTTCCGAAGCGTCTTTACGCTTGTACAACCCTGAACTTTTGATCTATATATATCAGTATTTTTTTCCTTTCCAACATTGTCATTTACTTTATTACACCAGTTATACCCCTATGATACCATGTACCCTGTTTTCCATAACTATTTATATTCTATAAAGAAGCATGCAATTTACTTAGTTACAACTGTTTTCAAAAAGAGATATTTCTGTTTTACAAAACTTTTCTTTTATACAAAATATTGATTCAAAAGCTAAATAAGTTGATTAATTCTTTACAGAAAAATGCCTCCTAGAAGAAATACCCGCACCAACACCCAGAATGAAGAAACCAACAACAATAACAACCAAGATGATACAAATCCAAATGTGAACCCAGGACCCATGGACCCAGCAATAGCCCAGATTCTTCAAATCTTGGCCCAACAAACTGTTCACCTGGCACAACAACAACAAAGACAGACCAACCCCCATGTAACTTTTAAAACTTTTCAGGCAGTAAACCCACCAGAATTCAAGGGTTCCTTAGAGCCAATTGAAGCAAATGTTTGGTTAAAGGAAATAGAGAAGGCATTTGCCTTAGTGAAAGTAAAGGAAGAACAGAAGGTTGAGTTTGCAAGTTACTATCTGAAGAATGAGGCCACCTATTGGTGGGAAATGGTGAAGACATTGGAAGGTGCAGATGTTATTACTTGGGAAAGGTTTAAGGAATTGTTTTTAGAAAAATATTTTCCTCAGTTTGTTCAGGATCAAATGGAGCTGAAGTTTTTAGAATTAAAGCAAGGGAACATGTCAGTAACAGATTATGAGGGTAAGTTTGAGGAATTGTCAAGGTATGTACCGTCGTATGTGGATACTGACAGGAAGAAGGCTAAAAGATTTCAGCAAGGTTTGAAACCATGGATCATAGGGAAGGTAGCCATTTTTGAATTGGATACCTATGCAGGAGTAGTACAAAAGGCTATGATCGCAGAGACAGAGAGTGAGATGTTCCAGAAGGAGAAAAAAAGCAAGAAAAGGAAAGTTGAGGGAAGTGAGGGTCAGTCATAACCAGGGAAGTTTCCAAATTTTAAGAAGGGCAAGTTTCAGTCAGGGAGAAATTTTATTATCAGAAGACAGAATGCAGGAGATGGAGGCCAGAGCAACCGTCCAGTTAATGCAAATCAGCCGAAATAGTTGAGACTAACTTTTCTGGATTGTCAGGTATGAGGGAAGAAGCATGGGGCAGTTTGTAATAAGTTGAATGTGGTATGTTTCAAATGCAACCAGAAAGGGCACTATTCGAGGGAGTGCCGAAATCAGCCAGCAAGAGAGCTAGCAAACAAGGATCAGCCTATCCGGAATCCAGCAGTAAAGGTTCCAGCCATTGGATTTACGTGTTTTAAATGTGGGAAGCCAGGACATATGGCTAGGGATTGCAAGACACCAGCCCCAGTTAGTAATGCATTAAGGATTATGGGATCTACCCTAACGGTGAATGAGACTCCAAGGGCTAGAGTTTTTGACATGTCTGTGAAGGATGCGATTCAGGATACGGATGTCGTGGCAGGTACGGTTAATGTGAATTCTTTATATGCCAAAGTGTTAATAGATTCGGGAGCAACTCGATCGTTTATTTCACAAGATTTTGTTAGTAATTTAAATTGTCTAGTTGAGTATTTAAATAAAATAATGACTGTGGAATTAGCAAATCAAGAACGTGTAACTGTTAACCAAGTTTGTGGGAATTGTGAGATTGAGATCTCTGGTAGTACATTTTGTGTAGATTTGATACCATTTAAGTTAGGAGAATTTGACGTTATATTAGGGATGGATTGGTTATCTAGGCACGATGCCCACATAGATTGTCGCAATAAGAAGGTAATGGTGAAAATGCCAGACGAAAGGATAGTAACGTTCAAAGGTCATAAACAAGTAAAGAAGTTCTTAACGATGATTCAAGCCAAGAAGTTATTACGGCAAGGATGCGAGCATTTCGTAGCATATGTGATCGACAGAAGTCAGGAGCCAACAAAACTTGAAGATATTCCGGTTGTGAATGAATTTCCAGACGTGTTTCCCGATGAGTTACCAGGACTTTCTCCAGATAGAGAAATTGAATTTGTGATCGACTTAGCACCTGGAACAGAACCAGTATCCAAGGCCCCGTACAGAATAACGCCTGTTGAGATGAAAGAGCTAGCAAAGCAGTTGCAGGAGTTGTTAGAGAAAGGAGTAATTAGACCCAGTGTATCCCCGTGGGAAGCCCCGATATTATTTGTCAAGAAGAAAGATGGAAGAATGAGACTGTGCATCGACTATAGAGAACTCAATAAGCTTACAATCAAGAATAAGTATCTGTTACCCAGAATTGACGATCTGTTTGACCAGTTGAAGGGAGCCAAGTACTTCTCCAAAATTGATTTAAGATCAGGATATCATTAACTGAAGATCAAGCCAGAAGATATACCAAAGACAGCTTTTCGAACAAGGTATGGACATTATGAATTTTTAGTAATGTCTTTTGGATTGACCAATGCCCCGGCAGCGTTTATGGACCTGATGAATAGAATTTTCAAGAAGTATTGGGAAAAGTTTGTTATTGTGTTTATAGACGATATTTTAATTTATTCAAAAACAGAAGAGCATCATGCAGAACATTTGAGGACAACTTTAGAGATTTTAAGGAAAAAGAAGTTATATGCTAAATTCTCGAAGTGTGAGTTTTGGCTACAGGAAGTTCAGTTCTTAGGACACATAGTCAGTAACGAAGGAATTAAAGTGGACCCGGCAAAGATCGAGGCAATTACGAATTGGGAGAGACCGAGAACACCCACTGAGGTAAGAGGTTTCTTGGGATTGGGAGGATATTATCGACGATTCGTTCAGAATTTCTCAAGGATTGCAACACCATTGACAAAGCTTACACGAAAGAATGAAAAGTTTATATGGAACGACAAGTGCGAAGGAAGTTTTCAGGAGTTGAAGCGGAGATTAATCATGGCACCTGTTTTGTCACTTCCAGACGATCAAGGGAATTTCGTAATTTATAGAGATGCTTCTCACAAAGGACTAGGATGTGTTTTAATGCAGCACGAAAATGTGATTGCGTATGCGTCAAGGCAATTGAAACCACACGAACAAAAGTATCCTCCTCATGATTTGGAGCTAGCAGCCATAGTTTTTGCTTTGAAGATTTGGAGACATTATTTGTATGGAGAAAAGTGCGAGATTTTCATGGATCACAAAAGCTTAAAGTACATATTCACACAGAAGGAACTTAATATGAGGCAAAGGAGATGGTTAGAGTTGATTAAAGACTATGATTGCTCGATTAATTATCATCCCGGTAAAGTGAACGTTGTAGTAGATGCATTGAGTCGGAAGGAAAGGTTGAATGTGTTATCAGTACCTGAAGATATACATAAGGAATTTCATAAATTGGAATTGAAAATTAGAGTTTGCAAGCCTGAGGAAGCGAAAGTATACAGTATGACTTTTCAACCGGAGTTATTGGAGAAAATAAAGAAATGTCAGGAAGATGTAATGGATCAAGATATAAATCGTTTGGTAGGGGAAGAGTTATGCACGCAAAAAGATGATCAAGGTATTTTGAGGTTTTCATCTAGAATTTGGATTCCACCAGTGACGGAGCTGAAAAATGAAATTTTAAAAGAAGCACATAGTTCAAGATATTCCATCCATCCAGGAAGTACCAAAATGTACAGAGTTTTAAAGAAAAATTATTGGTGGCCAGACATGAAGAGGTAAATTACAGAATGGATTAACAAATGCTATACCTGTCAGAGAGTTAAAGCAGAGCATCAAAGACCAAGCGGATTGCTACAGCCATTGGAGATTCCAGAGTGGAAGTGGGAACATATTACCATGGATTTCATAGTTGGATTACCAAGGACAAGGGCTAATCATGACGCCATTTGGGTTATAGTGGATAGACTTACCAAATTAGCTCATTTTCTGCCTATAAATGAAAGATTTTCGCTCGACAAGTTATTCTATATGTACCTGAAAGAAATTGTAGTTCGTCATGGAGTTCCTGTGTCTATTGTATCTGATCGAGATCCAAAGTTTAATTCAAGATTTTGGAAGAGTTTTCAAGAATGTTTGGGAACAAGACTGAATATGAGTACGGCCTATCACCCCTAGACAGATGGCCAAAGTGAAAGAACAATCCAGACAATCGAGGACATGTTGCGTGTTTGTGCTATTGATTTTAAAGGAAGTTGGGACGAACATTTACCTCTGGTAGAGTTTGCTTACAACAACAGTTATCATGCCTGCATTGGAATGCCACCCTATGAAGCCCTTTATGGACGCAAATGTAGATCTCCAGTATATTGGGACGAAGTAGGAGAACGCAAAATACTGGGACCTGAATTGGTGCAGCAGACAAAGGAAGTTGTTGACATTATCCAGAAGAGATTAATAGCCGCACAAGATCGTCAGAGGAAGTATGCAGACCAGTCAAGGAAGGACATGGAATTTGAAGAAGGAAGCTTGGTATTACTGAAAGTATCACCGTGGAAAGGACTAACAAGGTTTGGGAAGAAAGGAAAGCTAAGCCCAAGATATGTCGGACCTTTTGAGATCTTAAAGCGCGTTGGCAAAGTAGCTTATGAATTGGCGTTACCACTGCACATGGAGCACATTCACAATGTTTTTCATATATCAATGCTCAAGAAATATAATCCAGACTCCAGGCATGTAATAGAATATGAGCCAATAGAGTTTCAGGAAGATTTATCATATGTAGAGAGTCCGATAGAGATTCTAGAGGAAAGAGAGAAAGTATTGAGAAATAAAGTGGTAAAGTTAGTAAGAGTATTGTGGAGAAACCCAAAGGTTGAAGAGTCAACCTGGGAGTTAGAAAATAATATGAGAGAAAAGTACCCTCATTTATTTTCTTAGGAGATTCTGAGGACAGAATCCTTTTAAGGGGGGAAGGATGTAATATCCGGGATATATAATGTGATTATTTCTACTATTAAATAATTATTATGTGTGTTCAGTATCTATTCTGTTAGTTAATTGTTAAGTGTTATCTGTACTTGGATATTCAAAAATAATATTAATTGAGTGTTTTAATTTTTATATGTCCATAATAAAATAGAGATAATTGTCACATCTTCCTAATTATTTTTATGTTGATTTATGGATTTATATGGATCATATGAAATTTATAAAATCTTTTTCCGAGTATTTAAAATCTATTTTATAAAAACGGGAACCAATCGACGTCATCCGTTGTTACGTTTTTGGAAGCTGAAACTCTTCCGAGAACTCCTTCCTAACCTAATTATAATATTCCGAGCATATTCCATGTTTCAACTTTTTCGATCCGGCGTACGGTTTGTTCTACGCGGGTCCTGGCGCAACATTTTCGATACAATATTCGTTTCGGTAAATTAATAAAACCCGTATTTTCGATAAACGGGAGCTTTTTATTAAACTATCACAATTATCACTTCGTAATACGTGTAACCAGGCGCTGAGACCAAGACCGCAGTACAAATTGTACTGATTTGGATAATTATCCCAAAAACCGATACCGTTTGGATCAGTTTTTATAAATAAACGTACCGTTTTATATCCGGAATGATCCAACGGGATACTAATTTTCCGTAATTATAAATAGCCTTTTCCCGTATTTTATTTCGTATCAAAATCATTTGCAGACAGATAATTATATAATTTACAGAGAAAAATCATATATTCATAAACCCTCCTGAGAATCAAACCACAAATTCAAGGTGTTAGTGAAATCCGTTTGGAAAGTTGGAGTAACCAAATTGAAGGTCTCAAGGAGTACTATCAGATTCCAGAACCTGTTTTACTGCAGAATCAAAGGTTGATTTTATATAAATTTATTTATTTTCGAATTATTTTGATTAAAAAATAGGAATTTTTGTTCGAATGATTGTTTGTATGATTTGATGCTTGCATGTTGTAGAGCTTATTTTCTAATGATTTTCATATGTCATACGTCTGATTTGGAGTTCAATAACATGCTCAAAAGTGGGTTTAATTTTCGAATTTCAAAATTAGGGTTTATAACCCATATGAATGTTCTTAATTGAAATTTGGGGGTTTCTTATTCTGGAATAGATTGATGTTGTGGTATAGTGGATTGTATTCTCTGTGAAATTTGCAATCTAGTCGTATAAGTTTCATTAATCACCGAGGTCTGTAGAGAAGGGAGTTGTCTTTTGAAATTTTCCGAAGTTCGCCGGAAACTGGCAAACTTCACGGCCAAATTCCGGCCAACTCAGGGATGATTGGAACGATTTGTTGGCATGGTTGTGTTCCTGGTAAAGTATAGATGTGATCTGGAGGTGTTGATGGGGTGAGGACACCGGGAACGTGTTCTCCGGCCACCCCTGTATTTTCCGGCGACGGGACTGGAAAATTACAGTTTAGTACTTATAGTTTTGAAAATGATGCAGTTTGATCCCTGAAGTTTCCAGACTTTGCAAATTTACGATTCATGTTTTAAAAATGTTTAAAAATCATATTTCCTATTTATTTTTATTATAAAAATTCGTTTTTAATTTCTGAAAATTCTAAAAATTAGTATTTTAATTCCGAAAATTATTTTTAACTCAGAAATAAATCTGAATTAATTAGTTAAATAATTTCAGTTAATTTTTAATTGATTAATTGGTCAATTAATTTGAAAATTAATTGATTAATTGATTTAATTAATTATTAATTGATTTTAATTAATTATTTAATTAGATTTAATTACTTAAAAATGATTTAAAAATTCCGAAAAATAGTTTCGAGCTTTAAAATATTATTCTAAATTATTTCCAAGGCTCGATAATTATTATAAAATTGTTTCGATGCCAGAATTGGCCAACCGAACCCTGTTTAGTAACCCGAAATTGATCCAACGACCCGTTTTAATTCCGAAAAATGTTTTAAAAATCATTTTAAATACCAGAAAGCCAATTTATGACTCGAGACTTCTTTATAAATGATATGGCATTAATTACGTGATGTATTATGTGGGATACCTGACTTGTTGATTGACTATCGGTCTATATATTCGGTGTTTATTTGATTATTGTGTAACTTTCAATCCGTTAATCGGATTTGGGTGAAACGAAGGGTAGATAGAAGTATGTGTTGAATAGAATTGTATGAGTTGATTATTGATAGATGCTTATGATATGTGAGCAGAAGAGGCAAGACTTAGGAAAGGGAAACAGGTAGTTGAGAAGTAAGATGATCGTGATTGGAAGCGAGTGCAGGATAGTAAGCTAATACCAGGTAAGTGTTCTGAACTTTCTCGAGATATTATAGTACTTGATAGTCTTGTTGATATTGCAAGTGCTTTGAAGCACTGAAAACCCAAACCCTGATTCCAGTTATTATTTTTGAGCCATGAACCTTATTCTTTCTAAGCCATTGACTATTGTATACCCCAAACACGAACCATAAATCTACAATACTACTCCAGAAATATATACAAACTAAAAACCAAACACTAAATTGAGTTACTTATATACTTAACCCATTGTATCCTATTCTTTGAAAGCTCAAATCTTTGAAACCCTGAAATAATGATTCCTTTGTTATCAAATTCTTTTATTGCCCAGCATCCAAGCTTTAAAATTACCTTATTGATCCGTACAACGATTAAAACCCTTTCATTGTTAAGCACTCACTGTTGTTAATGATTCTGGTTATTGTTTATTATTGTTCATTCTGTTATTATGTTGGAATTGGATTGTTTTTATAAAATTGTGGACCAGATTCGTGGTCAGACCATATAATGGTCAAGTTAGGCCAATCTGTGCCTTGGATCCAGTAGTTAGAGCAGTGCTGTGTGCTTTGCTCGGGGTTAGTGCGTGACTGATCAACAGCCTAACCTTGGTTTTAAAATAAAAGTATAATATCGAATTCTAAATCATAATCCATTGTTCACTTGATATCATAACCATGTTCACCTGATGATCATTATTCTCAGTTTTGTCATTGTGACTTGCTGAGCTAGTTAGCTCATTTGTGCGATATTGTTTCTGTTCTTTTCCAGTTAAAAAGGAACCGGTTGGTACCGAGGATCCCCAGTCCAGCGCGAGAGCTAGGGGTTCAGGTTGATTGAGCTGAGCTTGTAGGCTTCTTTTGGAATTATTTAAGTCTGTAAAAGTTTGTAATAATGTTTTATACTCAGTTTTGAGTTTGGAATAGTTGGGATTTAAACGTTTGTAATATAATAGTGTGTTTGTCTTGTGTGCATACTTTAACCTGTTGCAGTCCGTGGTGGTTGGTAAGTAGGGTCAGTGCATATTATCATTATCTTCATTATTGTTATTAGCATGTTATAAATAAGGTGTGTGGACCCCAAACTTCTGACCCGGGTTTGGAGGGCGCCACAATTATATCCCATCCTTATAAAAGTGTCACAGAGCAAGATTTCTACCGAAGTTCCATTGTCTACACGGACTCTCTTCACCGGGCTATTTCCTATGATAGGTGTTATGACTAGGGGATTGTCATGGGGAAAGTTGACCCTTTCCAGGTTGAAATCATCGAATGTCATCGCTACTCCTATCTTGGCTCTTTTCAAAGCTTCTCCAACGATGTGCATGACTTCCCTAGCATAAGCTTTCCTTGAGTTTTTGGACGATTCAGCTGGAGTGGGTCCTCCAAAGATTGTATTAATCACCGGTCCTCGGGGTTGAGAGTTTTTCCCCTGATCATCTTGATCCCTTCTACGATCATCAAAATTCCTTCTTCCATTATTACTTGCTTCTCCTCTTTTCACTTCTCCGGTATACTTACTCAATCTCCCCTTTCAGATAAGGTACAATAACTAAAGTACAAGTTCATTACCTTTGTACTAACTCCCTTGTCTTATTAATTCTCACATCTCCATCCTCTTGCAGCTGAGATCTTTCTAACTTTCACTGTCTATTAAAAGCTACTTACTTCTATCCTTATTTGCTTCTGAAAGAAATAAGAATTCACAAAGTAAGATTGAGCAAAAAATGCCTAGCAAGTACATAACTGATTTCCAAGTATTAATATTAAAGGAAATTTCCGGACAAAATCTTTAAAGAATTTTTAGACATTTCAATTTATTTGAAGTAGTTGAACGAATAAAAATTGGCTGTTACCAGCCTTTAATTATAAATCAGAAGTAACTAGCAACTTCCCAGATTCATCTTCCTGAATCAGGGTTTTGTAATCATAATACTTTTTAAAAAGGAATTCCGTTAATAGCAATCAACAATAAATTAAATTGGATACTAGTTCAACATTCACACTCATATCCTGCTGATCAGTCAGGATATAGTGTAGCCCTATACCTACTTCTATAGATCCATTCGGATACCCAGGCACTACGACCCAAGGGTCCGGTCCATCCCCGGCCCATAGAGTCCAGTTCATCATTGGCCCTCATAGTAACCATCCAGACCGTAGAGTATTTTGATGTCAAATCATTTTGATTTTGAAACATCTCGATTCAGGGTTCGCAAATAACCTGGAATAATAGGTATTTTCTTAAGAGATCAATCGATAATAAAGGATCAACAATGAAAGGTACGTTCATAATTAAGAGTAATTGCAGTGAAATATAAAACATTTAACTATTTTTAACTTAGAATAGGAAAGAAATACTTGCAGTATATCTGAAGAAAGTTTAGGAATACTTGCCTTTATAAGCTTAAACCATTATTACTGGTTGACTTTGGGACCGACTTGAATGTTCAGCTTTATCGTCTAACCACTAACTTATCCTGGATACGATTCCAACACTTAAATCCTTCGATTGGAACCCTGTTGAGCTTGACGACTGACCAGTAGGCTATTTTTGTCCGATGTCAGTCCTTGGGTCCTCCGACTAGAACCTACAGAGTCGAAATACCCTAGTTTAGATAATCGTTTATGCTTGACACATCCTTACTATCAAATCTCCCCCCTTCGATATGCAATCTCGACTCGTATTTATACATATTACTGAAATACACATAACAATTAAGGTTCATGTCTTTGGAATTCGGTTCGATACTTATTTTCAGAAAGTACGTAAATCCGTAATTTTGAAAAATAGGGTAATCGATTATTTACAAAACATCTGGTCATGACACATAATTAGGTTTCATATAATATAATTATATATTCTCGTTCGATGTTTCTGATAATTGTAGGTTCCGTTCCTGAAAACCGGGCAGCGTCTCATCTGTTTATCGGCCTACCCGTCGAAACATAATTGATGTCAACAATCCAACAATCACAATCCCAACTACTTTCATAATCCGAACGCCACTACAACTTCTTAAAGAATGAAACATTTTCGTTTCGAATTTTATTCTACGAACTTATTTATTTAATTTATAATTTTAGGACCCAGATTAAAATCATCACCGTCCACCGTAGGCTCGCCAAAGCTCATAACCGACGGCGGTAGAATTCACGGGTTTCCGTTTATATCGAACATCCTACGCGAATTTCACCGATTAATTAAAAATTTCCGCACAAAATTATTTATTTTACTCATGAATATCAGTCATGTATTTTCCTGCAGAATCAATAAAATAAAAATTCAATGAAAACATCTGAATAAGGCAACATCAAGTAAATCAAATAAACCCATCAGTACCATGCGTATACATGCACTGAAACAGGGGGAGGGGGCAGTGACAATGTCACCGGAAACAGGACAAGGGCGGTGGTGATTACCGGAAAAGCACACAACAAACACACCCACATAAAACGCACACAATATACACAAGCATACTTAGACACATGGCACACGCACGGACCACAAATCACGCGCCAATACTTCACCGGAAAACAGCGAATGGCGGCGGCTGAAAGAGGAGGAACAGGTTCCGGGAAAAAAAATGGGGCAAGCCGGAGAAATCACCGGAGCAGGGAAACACAGGCGCAGTGAAGAGAAGAAGGAAGGGCAGAGATCGAGAGAGAAATACCGAAGAAATTGGGGAAGAAGAAAAAAATGAAAGGGATAAGAAGAAAGAGATTGAGCAGGAAGAATAAGGAGAGATATGACGGCCTCAACCCCGGGGTCAGGAGTTTACGTCACCAACAACAATGATAATAAATACAATATAATCCAAGTCACTAATTATCCATATCCATGACCCCTTTACTAAGACCTTTTCCAGGTTTAAGTATGATTTAGGCTATACAAATATCACAATCCATTTTACCTAATACAATCCTGACCATTATCTTAATACAACAACTCGATAGACCATATTTGGTCCAACCCAACTACCTCAGAGGAGCCTGACACGAAAGGATCTGGAACTCTGCCCTGACTATCGTGCACGAATCTCCTAGGCATCTGCAATACATATATAAAATATTCTGCAAGGGTGAGCAATTGCTTGCTCAGCAGTGCCGCTATATGAATAATAAATAAAATAATTTATGATAAAATAGTGGTAGGAACAGAGATTATAATTTGCTGCACATCAAGTAAAACCTACGTAAACTAGATATTCAAAATTAGCATGCTCTGTAAAACAATATCATCAGTAGTGCGCTGTATATAAATACCAGAGTTTAATTTTATCATGCTATCTTCATTTCCAAATCCGCTGTATAAATCACTTGTTCCGTTACGGAACCGCAAAACCCAAATCAGATACTTAGTGGATATGTGAAGATAGTTGATCAGGCTATCAACACCGGACAGCTCCCACTCAGAGACTAGCTAGGTCTCTGACCTGCTGGACTAATCGGTTATATATTGCGCGCAACCAAATTAGCCTCTTACGCCACCTCAATAGGCCTACTATGGCCCCAATGTATCCCATATCTGACCGTTTTATCAAGTTTTCAAAACACTTGTACCTATCTCATTTTCAAAATCATTTATTTAACCAGCACGCATATAAAATCCAGTTTGCAAATCATTTCATTCGAGATAGGTACCTTTCGAAGTTACTTTTCCCCAAAACAATTTGAAAACAGTGATTTGTAACTACAGGGGATACGCAACTTAAAACGTTTCTGTTCCATTACGAGAATAAAACATTTAGCTATTCATACGTACTGAACCATAAAAGAATGGTCAGGGGTACTTGCCATGCAGAGCATTACAACTATCTATGATTGCCCTTGAACCAATTCGGGACACTCGGCTTTATCGCTTTACTATTTGACTATCCTGGATCCGACTTCAACGCTCAGGTCCTTTGATTGGGAACCTCGTTGCACTCTTCGACTGATCACTAGGTTATCTTAGTTCAATATCAAATCTTGAGTCCTTCGATTAGAACCTACAGAG
This sequence comes from Apium graveolens, assembly GCF_009905375.1. Classification (NCBI taxonomy): domain Eukaryota; kingdom Viridiplantae; phylum Streptophyta; class Magnoliopsida; order Apiales; family Apiaceae; genus Apium; species Apium graveolens. The sequence goes on along the minus strand of NC_133649.1, from coordinate 109,309,074 downwards.
CCGAAATACCCTACGTTAGACGTCCAGGTATGCTTGACATTTCCTCAATAACACATCTACCCATTCGATATCAAATCCCGACTCGTACTTATATACATTATTACTATACATGCATCAATTTAGGGTTCACGTTCTCGAAAATCGGTTCGGTGTTCATTTTCAGAAAATACGTATACTCGTCATTTTACGAAATTAGGGTTATTGGGTTTTAACAGAACATTCACCACAACATACAATCACGTTCCGCACAGAATATATGTATACACTTATTTATACTCGTTTGACGTTCCGATAATTACAAGATATGTCCCGAATTTCTGAATTTAATTTCCAAAAATTCGGGCAGCACCTTCACTATTTATCGGTCTACCCGTCGAACAACTAGACGTCAAATGACAACAATAAACAATCCAACAATTCATTTCTCCAAAACAAACGAAATCCAAACCAACTACAATCCAATTCCCAACCACCGATTTCAGTCAACAACATCAATTCACAAATTCACCAATATCAACTAAATTATTAATCGTATTTTTGTATTTTTAAATCATATTTTATTCATTTATTTATCTTAAAATATTAGTACTCAGAATAATTCATCACGGTATACCGTCGGCTCGCCGAGGCTCATCGCCGACGGCGGTAAAATTCGCGGGTACCCGACAATTCCGGGTTTCCGACACAAATTTCACTTCTTAATCATATTAATTTCCTGCACAATATTTTATTTTCATTACATAAATATGATCAATTATTTATTACAGAAAATCAATTAAATAAATAAATAAGAGAACAACTGAACCAAAACAGCCAACACAAAACAGATACACGCCCATGCGCCGTTCAATCCTCCGGCCGCCTCACCGGAAAACCGGCGGCAACCGCGAAATCAAACAGAAACAACAACAAGAATGTGAAGTATTTCAACTAGACTGCACATATACATACAAAACGTGTGTGTATATCCACAACCCAACAGAGGATAAACTAATAGAGAGAAAACAGAGTGATCGATGAGAAATAGAGAAGTACAGGAGAGATTAGAGAGAGTTCGAGAAGGAACGAAACAAAAGAAAGGGGGTGCTCTTATTTTATTATTTTGCTGACAGATGCTGCATGAAGAGTACAACACGTGTCCCCTTGGTTATAAAACCGACACGTTTTTGAAAAGGTAATTACGAGCTTTTAAGGCCTGGTTGCCCCCAATCTCACAAATTTACGAACCAAGTTGTACTTTAAACAATACCAGAAATTACGAAAATAGTCTTAGAATGTTATAAATATCCCGAAGTTTATAAAAACATAAATTTTGTAATTTTAAAAGAATTTCTAAAATGCAATTTATACCCGCTTTTCTCAAATAAACGAATCAACACGCGGGTAAAATTAATCCAGAAAATTCCCAAAATAATTTTAAAATTTCCGGAAAATTCCCAACTTAAATAAATAAGAGTTTCATAATTTTTAAATATTTCCTGAATGAAATATAGATTTTACAAATAAATACAAGCAAAAAATCATATAGGGCTAAAAAATTGATGAAATATTGATTTCTGAATTTTATTAAATCCCACAAATAAATATTGAGATTATAAAGTCATAAAAACAACTTTAGGGACAATCCACATATTTACACGTATAAACTTGTATTAAATCCACTTTTAAAAGTGAAAGCAATTCAATACAAGTCCATAATTAATTACACGAACCACCCTGGACACCATAATTCACACACATAGATAAAAGTAAAACAACACATAGCTGACAGAAGCTATACACTTATATTATCCATTTAATAATTCCATAATTATACTTTAATTAAATATAAAAGTATACGAGTCGTTATAAGAGAGAAAAAATAAGAATCTTATCTAATTTTATTCAGCAATTATCCCGAATCTGATACCACAATTACCAATTTAATGAATAATTTACGAGTAAAATAACCCAAAATTTTTATGAGGATAGCTTTAAAATGCTCGAGGTAATTAAATACTAATAAAATAAAATGTTCATATTTTTTAAACCATTTTGGGATCGCATATCCGACCCGCATTTATTATTTAACGAACAAATATGTGGGTAACTTTAATCTGAACAATTTCCGGAATAATTTTAAAATTCTCAAAATATTAAAGATATAAGAAAACATGGGTTTCTTAATTTTTGAAATATTCTGAAGTTTAATACTGAATTTACAATAATAATAATCAGGAAATCATTCAGGGCTAAATAGTCAATAAAATATTGATTTCTAAATTTTATAAATTCCTAAAAATAATAAATAAAATATAAAGCAATAAAAATAATTTTAGAAAAGATTTCAATATTTCTAAAAATAAATCATCAATTAAATCACTTTTAAATGTGAAAATAAAATAATACAACTCAGCATTTCATAATACAATTAATTCTCGAACACCATAGAGACACACCCAACTAATATTAAATACAACACTTTGCTGACAAAACCATAACATAATTTATTTATTTAATAACTTCAAAATTACACTTATATATCGGATCCGAAAATAGATTACTTAGCCACTAAGTAACTATAAAAACGATACAATTTGATACCAGATTTGAATAATTATCAAAACTGGGCTTCTTATAAAACACTTTATACGAAAATAAGGTAATAATATCCCGCATTTCGAGAATACGGGTTTTATCGATCTATAAAATGATTATCGTATTGAAAATTCTGCGAGATTCGTACGGATTAAACCGTACCCCGGATCGAAAAAGTGAAAACACAAAAAATGTTCGGAATGATCTGATTAAGTTAGGAAGGAGTCTTCCGAAGAGTTTCGGGTTGTAAAAACGCAAAAACGGTTGAAGTTGGACGATTCCCAATTTATAAAGTAATTTTATAATTACTTAAGAATAATAATTATTAATTCTTTAAATCATTATAAAATCATATAACAATCCACAAATTACCAAAAAAATACCAAAATTATCTATATTTGATTCTGGATAATTAAAAATTAAAATATCCTAATTTTATCATATATAAACACCCAAATATCAATATCAATCATCAAATAATTCACCCAAATTCACGTAATAATCACATAATAATTATTATTGATAAAATAATTACACGATATATCCCGGATATTACACGGGCTTAATGTTTATCACTGTTTTCCTCATGCTCTCCTCTACCTGGATATATGTTCATGCTTAACTCTGGAGCTGTAACATATTTTCTGGTGGCCGCTTGGCCAACGACATCTTGAAGAACTCATCCTTGGTTCCTTGTCATAATGCTATCATAGCTACCTTGTCATCAAGATCTAGGAATTTCAAGGCCTCCTTTGTGAATCAATTCAAGTAGTCCCTGAGAGACTCTTTTGCCCCTTGCACTAAACTCATTAGAGAAGCAGAGCTTTTTTCATGTACCTTCCCGCTGATGAATTGATTGATAAAAGCTTGACTTAAATCTCTGAAGGACCCAATTGAGTGGCGGCAAACGGATGTACCACCTTTGATCCATACCTGATAAGCTTTGAGGGAAAGCCCGATATTTGATTGCATCATTCGTGGGCTACAACAACAGTGCTTTAGAGATGGTACTGATGTCAATAGTGGGATCTCCCATTCCATCATAGGCCTTTAGAGTCGGAATCTTAAACTTCCTCGTGATATGGGTGTTCATGATTTCTTCCGTGAAAGGCGGAGTTAGATCGTCTGGTTCTCCGAGGGGGAGCAACTCAAATGAGTTTCCCGGAGGGGCATCAACTGATTTTCTCCTAGGAGCTTTCTCCAAATCAATTACCTGGGTAATTCCCTGGTTCCTTTAGGTCTGCCTTATGGGCACGTATTATTTCCTCGAACGTTTGGGATACCATTCCCTGAACTTCCTGAAATCCGGGTTGTCTTCCCCTCACAGGCTCAATGCGCCTACCTTCGATGGGCTCTTTATCCCATCTCCTCCTCCTATGATGGGCGCCTTCATCAGTTGACTCTCCACTTTCCTTAATAGTATAGGGCCCTGATATGTCTTTTTCATTATTGAGTGGTTGTAGACCTCTAAGATAATTAGGGTCATCCCAAGACTGGGATCGAGGTGGTAGGGGTGGCCTGCTCCCTCCAGCCTCCGAGTAGATCGGCATCCCATAGGTGGGATTCAAGGGCGTGTGATGCACTATAGTTGATATATCAAAGCCCGCTGACTGAGTTCCCAAAGGTGCATTCAGATTTGAATTTTAAGGATTCGCCCCTAAGACTGGGGTTAGTTGTGATTCATATCAGGGATTCAAATGACCTGTTGTCACTTGGGAGTAAGTCGAGTGAGGGAGAATCTCAATGGAAAATGAAATTCTCTGGGTTGTCCCAGTCGGTGTTCCTTGAGGGACGTTGTTTCTGCTCCGTGTGTTCACCATTGTTATTTTCGTAGCCCCATGGTGGGCACCAAATGTTATGGATAAAAAATTAGGGTGTATTTATTGCTAAGTTTCGTGAACTTCAAGCCTCTATTTGATTGCTCTCGTATTTCTTTACTCAATCTGCCTTCACAAGATGCCTATGTACCTTGATGTGTACTAAGGAACAAGTCAAAAATGTACTTCTAATTTATGGGATGAGGCTCCTTCTATAGGCATGGGATGCCTTTGAATTGGATAGGTATTAGGAGACTTGGTGGGAAAGTATTAGATTTAGAGTGGACTTTGGAGTCCTAGAATGTAGGAAATTGATTCCTTATCCTACGAGGTTTCTTGGCGGCCAATCCCCAAGGAATTATACCCTTAGACTCTTGTTGTAAGCTGATTTTACCCACATTATTAATTACAAAATTAATTGATGTTCATGTCTTTTGGGCCTCATTTGCAGCCCAAATCGGGCATAATTATTGCAATATTAATTACGCAATCAGGCTTTATTTTATTTTCTATCAGGGTGGATGCTCAAAATTACGACATTCCACGCTTTAAATGTAATATGATTATAATTTAAATTAATTTATTAAAAAAATTATCAAATGATTATAATTTCTTTTGAATTAGTTTACTAACTGAATTTAAATAATATGATATGTGTTTAATATGCTATTAGAAGAAATCGAAAATGACATATTTACTAAAATTGTGTATTTAGTATTAAATTTTATTATTTAATTTTTTTATCTTGTCATGAGAATCAAAAGTCAAACTACCGGTAATATATTTATATGTATAAGATTTAACTAATATTTTCAATTTAATTTCAGAGATCCAACAACTATTATTGAAAAATAAAAACAAAAAAGGACTACAAAGAAAGCTACAAATTATATCACTTGTATCTAAGTACAGATTATACAACTATAAATATTGAGGTGAACATTGATATTTACTACACTCGATAAATTTTAAGGCCAGGTTGTGTTGGCTTTTAAGCCTAAAATCAGGTTTTCTCACTTTTACTCTTTATCCATCATTGATAAGCAAAAAGGGACACCCATTTTTCTCCCATATAAACAACTCCCACTTTTTCTTAGGATATTTGGGCCGGGTGCATCCATCAAAGATGGTCCCGCAGTAGCAGCCAGAGGCTTTCTGATTGTGTGCATTATCTGGGGTTGAGAGGAGAAAAGGAGAGTTTATCGGGAAATAGTGATAATGGGAGGTTTTGAGGGAAATACTTAAATGAGTAAGGGATATACATTATAGATATGCTAGTATGAGTTTGAGTATCAAATTTAGGTCGCATATCCAGATATTATAATCTGTGTTTATCTACTGAAGTTGTTCTTGGGGATGTAGGCTTGCTGAACCACGTACAATCTCTTGTCTTTTACTATATTTTTGGTTTATTGTTTCCATTATTATCATAAATATTGTGGGTCTGAGCACACAGGATATAAAAAATTCTTCTGCATACGCCGAGAATTGGGTTAGAATCCTAAAAAATTGCATCAAGAGTTGGTTGAGTTAAGCTTAAATTATTGGTGTCGAATAAAAGTCGTTAAGAAAAGTGATTCTCTAATTTGCACCGTTTTGCCGGAACAGCTCCTACCGTTTCTTACACATTCCTGGCCAATTGATTTAGTTGTTTTACTTGTTTTGTGTTGTGCAAGACATGCCTTAACATAATAAGACTAAGTCACATTGACAATCCTGGAATTTAGTTGACTTATAATTTTATGTAATCAGTAATGATATTTTTTGAGTCTGTAAAATTATTTGAATAGACTATACTGGATTATTTTTCAGTAAACATCCAACAAGCTATGAATAAATCTCTGGAAGAAGATCAAGCCTGATCATGCCTCAGAATGAAGATAAAATGCTTGGTGAAGAATAAGTTGTAGATTGAAAAATGTTTTAAGTTAAATGTCAAGAACTCACAAATCAAGTTATATCGAGAAGTCAACTTGGCCTGTAGAGAAGTCACCATACTTGTACAGAAGTCATTTCATCTGTAGAGAAGTCATTTTACTTATAGAGAAGTCAATTTAACATGTAGAGAAGTAAAGATATTAACAAGTCATTATACATGTAGAGAAGTGAAGATATCGACAAACCATTTACACATATAAAGAAGTGGAGATATCGATAAGACATTCTACATTTCTATACAGACATCTCTATACACTTTGAAGATCTCGATAAAAGCTTCTATTACAGAATGCATCAACCGTGAAGATTCAAGATTATCTATCAACAAACTGTTTTATCATTAAAATGGAAAGTCTACAAATGCAGCTTCAAGAGTGCAAGATCAAGGGCTAAGATGAACTGGACAAAGAAGGGTCACAGACCTGACTACACCATAGATTGGCTTTAGCAACCAAAAATGAAAAAGAAAATTAAAAAGCATTGCTACTTATTGAAATGTTTTTTTAAAATTAAGAGATATTGCAATGATTTTGAAAAATGTTACAATTGAATTGTTAAAATGTTAACTTATGTAAAATTTGTAATCAGTTATAACGGTTTTAAAAAATGTTGCAGTTGGCTACTATTTTGGGGCCAAATTCTAGGCAAACTCCAAAAAACATTTAGGCGAAATCTCTCATTTTCATTTCCCGGGAAAGTGAAAATCATCAAGGTGACTAAAAAAACTTAAAAAAATATCATAATAGTAAAACAAAAAAAACAAAAGCACATGCATATAATATAAATCTGAAACTCAGATAAAGAAACACCAAGTATAAAGAGGGAAAATAGGCGCATGAGAGAAATTAGGGTTATTCCCAAATCAAATCAACATCGAAGTTTCAAGCCACCAATAATCAAGCTCGGACACAACTTCCGTAATGTAAGTATTTTATTGTATATATGCACAATTTACATAAATATAGACATATATGTGTGTTCCTTTGTTATGAATATAATATTTTAGGGAGTACGGGTCTTGCTTTTTGTATAAATTATAGTCTGAGTCCTTGTGATTTTATTTCTAGCTTGGATGTTAATTCAATTAAAATGTTATTTTTTTAAAGCCCCCATTTTTACAGCTTCTTATTTAGTCGAAGTAACAATTAATTGTACCGAGATATGTTTTTTGGGGGGGTGAGGGTGGGAGGGAGAGAAAGATAGAGAGATGGAGATGGATGGTGAAGAATTAATATTCAGAGTGTGTGTATTTGGTGATGTTGATAGAAAATTAAAAATATAGCTTCTATTTTTTTGTATTGAATTTTAATTGATATAATCATTATATCCTACAATCAATCAAGGTTTGATGAAATAAGCAGCCGCTGTAAAAAAACAGGTTGTTTCGTTCCTCGTTTATTCAAGAGGTGGTAAGGGAGGTGGTAGTAGTGGTGGGAATACCCATCCACCTTCCAAAAGAAGGTACATTAGTGTTTCGAGTTACTTTAATATGTAGTGTTGTTATAATTTGTTGAAATTTGGGTGATGACATGTTTTTGGTGAATTTGTTAGCTTTAAGAAGAAGAATAATGTGAAAGCAGGGAAATATAGAGTCAGTAGCAGGAATGTTGGTTCAAATTATGTTAATCCTGTTGGTTCAACTAGTGGTGTAGAAAATGGTGCACAATTGTAAACTTCATCAGGTGGTATGTTGATATTCGACTTTTACTATAAATAAAAATGGTAGTATGAATACTTGATTAATAATGACATAATGACCAATTTTTAAATTTTATACATGGTATTATGGTTCAGTTTAGGTTATTATTATATTAATATTGCAGGAGTGTATGTATCTTCTGGCCCTTTCACCTAAAACTCCAGTTATAAATACTTAGACTATCAGCTCGAAACCTGTTCATAAACTTTCTCTTAGCAAATGCTAGCCTTCATGAAGTTTCTGAAGAAAATATTTGCAGGAAAGAATGTGATGGATTCATCTACAACATCGGTTCCATCTGCATATATTTGGTATGAACATTAATATTTTAAAGCAAATAATATTGTGGTATACAACTGTAATAAGACATTATAAGTTCCACCATTATCATAAATTGGTGCAGGTCACTTTATATGGATTTTTATTGGAAGCAGAGGGCATCCACAAGATTTAGCGATCCATTCATAATCGATAAAACTCGAATGGTAAACCTGCAATTACAAACTATAATATTAATTTACATTGCATAAAGGTCAAAGTGTTATGCTTTATCTGAAGAGCCTTATATTACTGTAAAAAGGTAGCATGGCTTGTGAGTACTCCATAACCTATAAGAATAAAAATAATTCAACAACAGGGAGAAACTTAGAACCTAAGGCTTACCATTGAAAATTATTTTTCTTTTATAATGATTATAGTTGTATGACCAGTTATCAATTTGTCATTAAAGCTGCTTATATAAAATGTGTCATGCTTGTCATTTTCTGTTTTTCTACTCCCCTAGATTCAAATAAAAGGCTCGTAGAAATTCATTTCAAAAGAAAGCTTTGGTACTTTTTGGGTCTGGTCACGCTGCGTAGCTAAACATCCAACTGAATTTCTATTAATGCAAAACATATATTTTGTAAATTTAATAGTGAAGAGAAGAATCTGTCGGTGAATATTAATGTAAAAAAAATATTAGATATCGCTTGAGCCGAAAATGGAGACATGTCTGCCACGGTTAGAGAGGAAGAAGTTGCATGACCTGATGTTTGAAGCTGATGATCTAAGAATATTTTGGTCTATGTATAATTAACTTAAGATCGTGTGTAAACTTTACTTTAGTTATTTTTGCTTGAGACTTTTATATTTTCCTAGACATGGTTGATGGTTTAAATTGGAACAGTAGGAATAGTGTGTTAAACTACTTGTTGGATTGTCTTGTGGATATATCAATTAAATTTATTGGTTTTAAATAAATCTAAATGTCATGCCTAAGTTTTTTAAACACAATTGTGTTGCAATAGAGGGTAAAATGGTTGCCATATATTTCAAATTAGATAATAAAATTTGTTATAATTAACCATAAATATGTTGCATAAATCCATGTACTGCAACAAATTTCAAAATAAAAAGGTTGCAAAATATTGTTGTCATATGAAGCTTCATGTATTGTAATGCTATTATATTCGTTGTTGTACATGTAAATATGTTGCTATAACCGGAATTCGCAACTTCTTTATTCTGTTGTAATATGGTCCCAAATTCGTTACTATAAGCCTCTATGGCAACGAGACCAAACGTTATGCCTAATTTTTTGATATACGGACCCTATTTCAATGGATTTGTGCCGTATAGCAACTTTTTTCAGGGTTATTATAGAAAATCTATGGTGTAGTGTTAGGACGGAAACACGCGCTAATATTCACGCAAGTATATGCGATTGCAAGTAATATATAATTAATTCTAGATCGTTCCCACAGAGACTGGTTTAGGTTAATTTCAATTAATGTACTTATGTAACAATGGTATGGTTATTATTCAATGCTAAGATGAATAACAATTTGGTTTTGTTTATAACTAAGATTATTAACTAACATGCAATTAACTAAGAGATTAAAAGGTTGATTTTCTTATATAACACAGACATGGGATTCTAACTTCATTACTACTTCATTCAATAGCCCTTTTTGTTCTTAACCTTAGCATGCAATGGTGATGACACTAATTAGACAACACGAAACTAGTAAACGCCAACTTTCGTTGTATGAATACCCTACTACCAGACATTCACAAAAGAGATAGAAGCTGAATAGATACAAATTATATTGAGACCCTATATTTTTATCAAATTTGACATTATAACAGTTTAACGAACTACTTATGTATCGTGATTATATAGGGCAAGTAATATGGTTAAAATTACCTACGAATCATGCAGATCAAATACATAAACCTATGCTAGCATGACAAGTTCTAAACCTCTAAATTCACTGTCGCTTCATTAGAGATTAACATGCTATCTTATAAGTTCGCGACACTCAAAAGACGAATAAGCACAACCAATACTAGGATATTAATCAATCACCACACACTAAGGTATCAAAATATATTAAATATTGAAATCTATAAGTAAATCCGCTAGAAGCCCACGATAATAATTAGCCCATAACCGAACTCATCATCACTGTGGGTTCCGATGAAAGCATGGTATAATAACTAAGTCTTTATAAATACGAATAATAATCAAAGTATGTTAAACAAGAGTATTAGGTTCAACAAACAAGAAACGAGCATCCAAGATTACAACTTAAAATAAAGAATCACGAGAATAAACTAGATCTTCTTCGCCTTGGTTGTATTTGAGTTATAGGTCTTCTCGTCATCTTCTCCTTAAGCTCCGTTACGTCCTTCTTGTGAAAAACGACCTTAAGTTATCATTATATAGTAGCCCATACAGATTAGAAGCCCAGAAAATAGTCTTCTAATTAAAACAGGATTCTGAAATCCCGACACTGCGTGGGCGCATGCTTCACCAGCACGGGCGAGCTAACATTCTGCTTCTCTGGCGCGGGCGTGCGCTATCACAGCATGGGCACGCTGACCTTTTGGAAAAACTGATTTTGCTTGTTTTTCTGGCTGGTTTGAGATGGCGATCCATGAAGTTTTATTCAAGGCACCTTCCTAACACCAATTTAGCATCAAAGCAATGCTAAATCACCTCGATCCTTGATATATGCCTGAAATGCAAAACACTACAAAAACACATCAAAAATACAAATAACTTGAGTACAAAACATCAATTCAAGCCTTTATAGAGCATTCTAAGCGGACATAAATGTCACTTATCACACCCCCAAACTTAAATCGATGATTGTCCTTAAGCATAACCAGACTCAAGGAACATAATAAAAATTCATGAATGCAAGCTACATGAATGCAATGATCCCCTAAAAATAACTACCTAACCAATAGGCAACATCTCAACAAATGCAATAATTCACACAAAGATCAATCAAATCCCACAAATCAACTTACAAGCCAGAAACATGCGTGTGTGCATTTGCTTAACAGATATACTATCATTTCAAAAGGTTCATCCCAATTAGGTGTAGTTATGAGAGGTGCCGTGAGCAAGCTCTTCTTTAAACTCTCAAAAGCAGCTAGGCACTCGTCATCAAACTTTAAAGGGACATATTTTTATAGAAGATTGCACAATGGTTTAGAGATTTTAGAGAAGTCCTTGATAAAATGCCTATAGAAACCCGTATGACCAAGAATGCTGCGGATTCCCTTAACAAAAATTGGTGGAGGAAGGTTTTCAATGACCCCCACCTTGGTTTTGTCCACCTCAAGACCTTTACTAGAGACCTTGTGCCTAAGAATGATGCCTTGTTGCACCATGAAGTGACATTTCTCCCAATTGAGAACCAGATTGGTTTCAACACACCTTTTAAGAATGGCGCCAAGATTTTGCAAGCACTCATCAAAAGAATCACCGAAAATAGAGAAATCATCCATAAACACCTCCATATTCTGACCAATCTTGTCAGATAAGATAGCCATCATGCATCTCTGAAATGTGGCAGGTGCTCCACACCAACCAAAAGAAACTCTTCTGAAGGAAAAATCCCCAAACGGACATGTGAAAGTAGTCTTTTCCTGATCTTCTGGGGCAATGTAAATCTGATTAAAACCCGAATAACCATCCAGAAGACAATACTATTCATGCCCAGCCAACATGTCAAACATCTGATCAATAAAAGGAAGAGGTAAGTGATCCTTCCTTGTGGCCTTGCTCAGCTTCCTGTAATCCATGCGAACTCTCCACCCCGTGACTGTTCGAGTAGGAATGAGCTCATTTTCTCATTAGCAGCAACTGTTATGCCTCTTTTCTTCGGCATACACTGAACTAGACTCACCCAAGAACTGTTAGAAATGGGATAGATGATCCCTGCATCTAGCCACTTGAGAATTTCCTTCTTCACAACTTCTTTCATGATCGGATTAAGCCTTCCCTATTGCTCAACAGTAGGCTTGCTACCTTCCTTTAGCAGAATTTTATGCACATAATAAGAAGGGCTGACTCCCTTGATATCTACTATAGTCCATCCAATTTCCGATTTGAACTCTCTCAAAATTCTCAAAAGCTTTTCCTCATCACTACCTGAAAGGTTAGATGCAATAATAACAGGAAAAATAGATGCATCACCTAAAAAACATACCTTAAGTATTCAGGAAATGGTTTAAGCTCAAGTTAGGAGCTTCCTCAATAGATGGCTTGAGGCACTTTGGAGACTTGTTCAGCTCCTCCATTCCAAGAGATTCAAAATGCATATCCAGCCTTCGCTTCCAAGGAGAAGCATTCAAATATTGCAACTGCTCATCACCTTCATCATCTTCGTTATCTGAATTCCCCAACAAGGCCTTTTCTAAGGCATTAGACCTTAGAATTTGATCAAGTTCTGAAGTAACCACAGAATCAACCAATTCCACTTTTAAGCACTCCTCATTATCAGTACGGAATTTCATGGCATTGAAAACATTGAACGTCACATCCTGATCCAGTACTCGCATAGTGAGTTCACCCTTCTGCACATCAATCAGGGTTCAGCCCGTAGCTAAGAAAGGTCTTCCCAAGATTATGGGAATCTTCTTATCCTCCTTGAAATCAAGAATTACAAAATCAGCAGGAAAGATTAGTTTATCCACCTTGACTAAGACATCTTCCACAATGCCTCAGTGGAAATGTAATAGAATGATCGGCCAACTGCAAGGACATATAAGTAGGATTTGGATCAGGTAGGTCCAACTTCTTGAAGATAGACAAAGGCATCAGATTGATGCTAGCTCCTAAATCACATAAACACTTGTCAAATGATAAGTTTCCAATAATGCAAGGAATAATGGAGCTTCCATGATCTTTAAGCTTCAGAGGCAACTTCTGTTGTAGCACAGCACTGCATTCTTCCATGAGAGCTACGATCTCTAAGTCGTCGAGCTTCACTTTCCGAGAGAGAATACCTTTCATAAACTTTGCATAGTTAGGCATTTGTTCAAGAGCTTCAGCTAAAGGTATATTGATATGAAGTTTCTTGAAAATTTCCAAGAACTTAGCAAATTGCTTATCCAGCTTTTGCTTCTGCAGCCTCTTAGGAAAATGAGGTGGAGGATAGACATATTTTTCCCCTGTATTACCCTCAGGAGGAGTGTTGACAACAACTGTCTTCCTTAGTTCCACTTCTGCTTCCTTCGGCACATCTTCTTCAGCCACGACTTCAGATTCTTGAACTTGAGATTTTTCAGGATTTGCAACCTTCCCAGACCTCAATGTGATTGCCTTAACCTGCTCTTTAGTTTCCCTTTTTCCTGGTACTTCAGTGCCACTAGGGAGTGTACCAGGTTGTCGATTCAGCAAGGCATTGGCAATCTGTCCAATTTAATTCTCTAAGGTCTTGATAGAAACCGCTTGGCTCTTGCACATGAGCCTCAACTCCTCCAATTTAAAATTTTCATTAGATTGTGGTAGCTGCTAAAGTTGGAGGTGTTTCCTTGGTGCATATTGCAGCTATTGAAAACCAGGAGGGTTGTATTGCTTTGCTGTATATGGCTGATAAGGTTGTTGTACTGCATTCTGAGTGTTGCTCAAGTTGAATTTAGGATGATTGCGGTTGTTGGGATGATAAGTGGCTGGAGCTGGTTGCTGCGATCTCTGAAAGTTGCTCACGAACTGAGCTGATTCACTAGAAATAACACATTGCTCCGTCTCATGCGCACCAACACAAAGCTCACAAACACTAGTGATCTGATTAACTCCAAAATTAGCCAAAGAATTCACCTTCATCATCAAAGATTGAAGTTGAGCTGCTAAGCAGTAGTTGTGTCCACTTCCAGAATTCCTGCTACTTTGCCTTGAGGCATTCTCTGAGTTGGGTTCTGGTATTTATTAGCAGTCATCAGTTCAATCAATTCATAAGCTTCATCATAGCTTTTGGCCCATAAGGCTCCTCCTGATGCCGCATCAAGCATGGGTCTAGAAGTAGCACCCAACCCATTGTAAAAGCAGTTAATGATCATACAGTCAGGCATCCCATGATGAGGACACTTTCTAAGCATCTCTTTGTAGCGATCCCAATCCTCACACAAAAATTCTCCCATTTTCTGCATAAATTGAGTAAGAGCATTTCTGATTGCAGCTATCTTTGCCATAGGGAAGAAATTAGTGATAAACTTTTGAGTAAGATCCTCCCAAGTAGTTATAGAGCCTGGTGGTAGATAATGTAACCAACACTTAGCCTTATCCCTTAGAGAGAATGGGAAAAGCCTCAGCTTAATAACATCTTCAGTAACTCTATTGAACTTGAAAGTGTCACATATCTCGATGAAATCCCTAATGTGCATGTTGGGATCTTCTATAGAAGAACCCCCAAACTGCACTAAGTTCTGTATCATCTGAATCATGCTCAACTTGATTTCAAAGGTGTTAGCCGTGATGGCTGGCCTGATAATGCTAGACTGAATATCATTGATCTTCATCTTAGAATACTCCATCAAAGCCTTTGGATTTGCTGCTTGATCTCCCATTATGATTAGAGCTTCTTCTTCAACTTTCTCCTCAACAAAAACTTCTTCAACCTTCTCTTCAACAAGAACTTTTTCAACTACTTCCTCCGCTTTATCCAGTGTTCTCTTGCGAGACCGAGAACGCATATGCATACACGCTCACTAGGGTACCTGAAATACGACAAGGAAACAAGTATGCAATAATGTCCGAGTCAATGAACTTTAACGACCACTAATGACAAACACATAAACTAAAAATTAACACCGAGTCCCCGGCAGCGGCGCAAAAAATTGTTAGGATAAAAACACGCGCTAATATTCACGCAAGTATACGTGATCGCAAGTAATATAGAATTAATTCTAGTTCGTTCCCACAGAGACTGGATTAGGTTAATTTTAATTAATGTACTTATGCAACAATGGTATGGTTATTATTCAATGCTAAAATGAATAACAAATTGGTTTTCTTAATAACTAAGATTATTAACTAAGAGATTAAAAGGTTGATTTTCTTATATAACACAGACATGGGATTCTAACTTCATTACGACTTTATTCAATAGCCCTTTTTGTTCTTAACCTTAGCATGCAATGGTGATGACACTAATCAGACAACACGAAAATAGTAAATGCCAACTTTCGTTGTACGAATACCCTACTACCAGACATCCACAAAAGAGATAGAAGCTGAATATACACCAATTATATTGGGACCCTATATGTCTAAAGAATTTGACAATATAATGGTTTAACGAACAAGTTATCTATCATGATTACATAGGGAAAGTAAGATGGTTAAAATTACCTAGGAATCATGCAGGTCAAATACATGAACCTATGCTAGCATGACAAGTTCTAAACCTCTAAATTCATTATCGCCTCATTAGAGATTAACACGCTTATCTTATAAGTTCGTGATGCTCATAAGACGAATAAGCACAACCAATACTAGGATATCAATCAATCACCACACACTAAGGTATCAAAACATATTAACTATTAAAATCCATAAGTAAATCCGCTAGAACCCCACGATAAAGATTAGCCCAGAACCGAACTCATCATCAACGTGGGTTCTGATAAAAGCATGGTATAATAAACTAAGTCTTTATAAATATGAATAATCATCAAAGTACGTTAAACAAGAGTATTAGGTTCAACAAACAAGAAACGAGCATCCAAGATTATAACTTTAAACAAAGAATCACAAGAATAAACTAGATCTTCTTCGCCTTGGTTGTATTTGTGCTATAGGTCTTCTCGTCGTCTTCTTCTTAAGCTCTGTTACGTCCTTCTTTTGAAAACGACCTTAAGTTATCATTATATAGCAGCCCATACAACTTAGATGCCCAGAAAACAGTCTTCTAATTGAAACAGGATTCTGAAATCCCAACACGGTGTGGCCGCGCGCTTCACCAGCGCTGGCGCGTTGACATTCTGTTTCTCTGGTGCGGCTGTGCGCTATAATAGCGCGGGCGCGCTGACCTTCTGGAAAAACTAATTTTGCTTATTTTTCAGGCTGGTTTGAGATGTCGATCCACAAACTTTTATTCAAGACACCTTCCTAACACCAATTTAGCATCAAAATAATGCTAAATCACCTCGATCCCTGATATATACCTAAAATGCAAAACACTACAAAAAACATTAAAAACACAAATAACTTGAGTGTAAAACATCAATTCAAGCCTTTATAGAGCATTCTAAGTGGACATAAATGCCACTTAACATGTAGTGCCTAGAAGATTGTATGCATGTTTGCTGCACTTAAAATATAAATTGACAAAAGGACTTTAAAAAAATGTGTTAGTCTATTTTAATGCAATTTCTATAAACTGCGTCTGTTGATCTATAAAACATGTCACGGGTCCTTAGTTCAGGAGTAACAAACAGATCTAGGATTTCTTGTATTCTCTCAAGAAGTAGAAGAGTTCTTAAACATTTAAGAACATATATTTGTAGCATAACATATTTGGTTTTAATAAAAAGATCAAGTAGGTTTTGATAATTGTTTCTATGTGTTAACGGTAAATGAATACCACTGTAAATATTACATAGTCTGTTAAGTTCAAGAGTAATCCAAACACACAACTTGATTTTAAGGAAGAAAAATTAAGAATGGCACTTTCACCCCCATGTGTACCTTTCATACCTAACAAGTGTTATTAGAGCAAAATCTGAAAGTAAACAGATTAGATCTTGGAAGTATGAGTGAACAAATACTTAGCAGTATCAAGATTCCTGTCTTTGACAAAGAAAAATGTACTTTATGGAAGAAGAACATGACGTTGTTCATCAGGATGGCTCATCCACTGTATCTTAAAATTCTCAATCATGGACCCTCCATCCCTATGGTAAGGGTACCTGAAGCAATTGAAGGTGAAGTAGTCAAACCTGGTTACTATGCTCCTAAATATCTACTTACATACACTAATCTAGAGAAAAAGAAAGTTTCACTTGAAAGTGGCTTACAAATCATTTTAATCGTGTCTCTTAATAATATTATGTATAATAATATTATCAACTGTGGGTCAGCCAAGAAAATTTGGGAGAAGATAGAGATCTTGTGTGAAGGTACTGAGGAAGTGAGGTCAAACCAAAGAAGAATTCTGATCTCACAATATGTGGGTTTTATGTCTAAACCTAAAGAGGGCATTACTGAGGTTTTTGAAAGGTTTAACAAACTGATTAATGACTTACAACTATATGAAAAGTTCTATGATGCTGAGGAGGTTAACTTGAAATTTTTGCTCACTCTTCCTGACCATTTGGAACAAAAGATCACTGCAATAAGAGAAGGGAGAGATCTAGGCAGAATGACTTTGGAGGTTTTAGATGGTGTTCTTTAAACCTATGAACTGGAGATGATGCATAGAAAATCATTAAAGCCGAATTAAGGACATGTTGTTGATTTGTCAAGTTCCTTGATAGCTAATGATCAGAATATAATTGAAAATGAAACTGAATCTCAGATCCAAGTTGTACAGCCTATTGAGCAGAAAAACAAGGAACCTAAAAAATAGGTCATTTTGGAGTTAGAAGAGGATGAATACTACATTCTTGATGAGTTGAATGCAATGGATCAATCTATGACCTAACTGGCAAGAAAGTTCTCAAAAATAAGAGTCAAGAAGCACGTGTATTTCAATAGTAAAGGTGAATCCTCATACAACAACAACTGAAAGGGAAAATCTTAGATAAACAAAACTGGCAAAGGTGGCTACATGTCGATTAGATGTTATAACTATGATGAGCTTGGTTACTTTTCCACTGAATGCAGGAAGCCCAAAGAGGTGAAAAAAGAGAAGGCATACTTGGAACTTGAAGTTAAGTATGAATCACTTCTGAAGAAATAACAAAGAAAATCTTATATTTCTGAGGAAAAATGTTAGGTCCTTAAGTATCGTAGAGGGGGGTTGAATACGATACTCACTAAATTAAAAAATTCGTTCGAATGTTTTGTGGATAAATAATTTTGTGTTCGGTTAGTGGTTCCGTGCTTTTGAGGTGAATAGTATTTAGGACAATAAAGTAACGAACACAAGATATTCGGGGAAGTATATATTCATATATAAATCCTCAAGGGGTGTTGCTACACTCCGGTGAATAAATCAATCGGCTATAATCCAAGAACAACAATATTCTTGGTTCTACAAATATATACAAATTAAATCCTATAAAATGATCTAACTTTTGTTTGTCTAAGGATCTAATTCCTGGATAACGATCATAATGGTTTATAAATGACTACCATAGAATATAATCTTCTTGTTCTCATTTTAATCTTTAGTTGATGTATGTCCTATGTAGCTCCTTGAGAACAATCCACTGAATGTAAATGCAAAATGTACTTTCACTGGAATCTTTCCTGGTACATAGTCAATCACTACAAGAATTGTTTTAATAGACATCAGCACATATACATTGCTACCAATAAGAACTCATGTTAAAAATATTTTTGATATCAGTTAATTTAAAAAGATGCTGAAGTAGGTTTTATACATCAGTTGTGAGAAAATGATGTCTAAGCTCGCTGTTAAAAAACTAAAAAATGCGGACTATTTCCCTCCTTTGTGATAAGAACATTTCCCGTTGTAATTTCTTTTATTCCCTCAATTCCCACGTCTCTTTATCGATATTATTCAAAAACACACACAACCTCACACACACTTTCAACCCCCTCTCTTTCGTTCTCAGAAACCTCTCTCAAAACACACATCCAGTCACATACTCATCCTTAGAACCCTAGCTTTTCTCTCCAACATCGAAACCCTAGGTCAACCGGATTTTAATTACATGGAACCCTAGGTAGAAATTGGTTGATTTATGTCGATTAAGTGTAATAAAAGCTTGATTCATGCTATTTTCTCCCCTTAATAGCTTTATATTCTTGCAATTATTATGTAGTTTTAAATTTCTTTTCAATTTTAAATTTCTAATTTGACTTCTTTCGATAGATCTGGAGCTTTGAGAAATTATTTGATTCTTAAGCTTGCTTCAACAACAAACAGTAAGTGACCCCGGATATTCTTATTATGAATATGTTTAGTGCTTTAATTAGTACAAATGATGTTTATTATTTTTAATTGAAGGATTTTTTGTAAATATAAGTTGTGAATTGAGTAGTGTGTGTAGTGATTCTGACTGTTTTCTAGGCTGGTGTGGATGAAGGATGTGATAGGGTTATCTTGTTTACTTGGTAATGTTTGTGTTTGTTTTCGAGGTTTTTTCTGGTTGTGAATTGAGGAGTTTTGGAGATAGGTGATTTGTTTTTTTTGTTACAGGTTGCTACTAAGTTGCCAATTGGTCTGTTTGGTGGTGCTGGTATGGGAAAGACTGTGCTTATTTGTACAAAGAAATGATGGATATATGATGCATAGGAAAAAATATGACAGGTTATTCTAATTTTGATTATATATAAGCCAAGTAAGAAGATTAAGTTCATGATCTTAAAATAAACCTTTTTAGCTCAACACTCATTTATTTGATAATTTAAAGTCATTAATGACATCTCCCATGTGCTTTTTCAACACTCATCTAGAAAAATCTGAACACTGCTCCTTAATGAATTTAAGAATTTCAAGATTTTACGCAACATGATCACCATAGTCCAGTACCATAGTCAAGTCTCACGATTATTTAGTCCTTCTATTTGTTGAGGGACAACGACTCTTCACAGTTATTTAGTCCAAACTTTATTGCTTCCCGTTGTCAATTGACATGTGTTGAAGAGTCCCAAGTGGGTGATCATCTGGTGTTTCACTTCTTGTATTTTTAGTTTTGCTTCTCTAAATTTACTTTCTATTTTCAGGTGACCTGGAAACTTTACTTGGCTAGTGCAGCATATACCACCTTTTCCATGAAGTACACAATCAACCTTGCGAAGAAAAAGGATTGCATTTAAGAGCATCGAGACTTGGGAGTACTATCTCGGAGATAGGTGTCTATGGCATTTAGGTTTCCCCTGTCAAGTTCCCCTTGATCCTCCACAAATGATGTACGGAATGTGGGAAGATCGTGTTAAGAATAAATATGTATGGAACGGGACTACGATAAAGGTCCCGGACGATTGGAGGGTCGGTTCCAATATAGCAACTTGTTATCTTAAGTCATATTTGAATAGGATGACTAAATTTTTTGTGTGACATTCTAGTCTTGAGCTAGAGAAGAATTATGAGCCTCTCCGGGGTCGGGAATGGTTAGAACTGGCGTTAAAGAGAGGAAATTTTTGATATACTGAAAGGCGGCGAACGCCTTGGTACCATTTGGTCCATTCAAGTATTCTTTTTTTCCTTTAAGCATTCCAGACCTCCGGTCTTGATTTGTTAAGAGGGGATATAAGATGGCTGAATTCAGTGAATAACTTCACTAGTGAGCCATGCTCTCAGACACCTCAAAACAAGTGCCGCAACTCATCATTAAGCTTATGTATCAGAATTAATAGTTCCTCAAACATAAGTAGGATTCATTTACATTTTACTTTGTTTTTTTTGTTTTAGCAGTTCTGTAGCATTCATAGCTAGTAAAAATTATCAAGATATAGGTCAATATTTTGTACCAGTTCTCCCTTTTCCTTGTTTTCTTTTTTATTAGTCAGAAGAGCTCCTACGAAAATCGATACATTCGAAGAATTTTTTAGAATTTTTTTTTAGGATCAATTTAATTTTTAGAATTTCATTGATTCCTCTTGTTTTTATTTTTAGTATTTTTGGTGCATACACACACACATATATATAATAGTTAAATTTGAAAGCATAGACATCAGTTAATGACTGATGTCTTATTATGTCTAATATTTCGGTTCCATTTACAGAAGTGTTGTTGTATAAATACAATTGACATCATTTCTTGTTTTTCACATCAGTTATTGACCAATGTCTTGGCATATCTATTACATCGGTAATCTATCTAGAAACGATATATTATACGATTTTTTAAATCGGTCTAGAACCGATGTGAAAAATAAGGACCTTTTACTACACCCACGAAGACATCAGTTTTTTACATTTTACATATCAGTGCATAACCATTGTCTATTGACGTTTTTCTTGTAGTAAATGTCTTTAGTGTTACTACAATCTTAAATACTTAATTCTCTATTCTTCATTGACACTTGAATATATAATTGAACTCATTTCATTGAGTATAACTTCAAGACTACAGTTATCTTCTTTAATCTTTATCAATACCATGTCTTCAATTCTTTAGTGTTACGACCGGTATTTAAGTACTTGTAATTGAGTCGTATTGGGATATTTGTGTGTAATTATTGTAAGCTTGCATGAATATGTGTTAATTAAATGTTTATGCAACCAAATATAGCAGATAATTATAATTCGATGAGCAAAGTATTTTATCTGGAATTTTTTGTGTGTTTTCAAGATTTTATAAGTTGATGAAAACTACTTTTCAAAAATATATTTTCTCCAAAATTATTAAAGTGATCTTATAAAATTTCTAAAATTCCAAACTATTTTGTAGTATAATTCTTGTAATTTATGGAATTTTATTTTCATTTATAAAAGTCATTCTTGTAAATGATATTTAGAATTGTGAATAAAGATTTGTTGATTACCTATTTTCCCTTGAATGCATTTGAACATCCAAAAGGAGAGAGGGGTATCAAAGTCATTTCCAACCCCACTAACTTCTTTTAATTAACCAATTTACTAGAATAGCCTTGCATGCAAAAACTTGGTTATTTTGGGAGAAGGTTAGTTTAGTACTTACCCACTCAACTATCCAAGTAGCACATAAAAATACAAAACCACATCAATTAAATCATTTTTGGAAATTAACCACTCAACCGAGCTACTTCTTTCTCTCCCCTCTCTCTCTTCTTCCTCTCTCTCGGCCGAACCAAAACAAACACACATACACACTCAAATTTCATTCAATTCTTCAAGATATTAGTGTAATCTAACCCTCTTACCTTTGTTCAAGTTATATTTATATGTTTTGTGCAAGAATTTAAGTGATTAAGTGTTGCATGTCTAGTTTATTTAACAACTCAAGTGGAAGACTTTGGTTCTTATGAATTTAAGGTCCAAACCATGAGATACATTGTTTTTGGATAAAGTAATGATGTGTGAAGTGTTATACTCCCACCATTCCCCTCCTCACCATTCGATAATGGCTTAAAAAGGAGCCGAATGGAGCTAAATTAAGTTGTTTTATTTGCATTTAGTGTAAAAATCAAGTTTCCAAGCTTATCTCTTGATTTAAGCTCATGCATGTCAATGTTCCCCATGTTTTCAAGTCTTGAATGTTAGTATAAACTCATGCTTGCCACATTTTTCTTGACACATAATGATATAAATTCATGCATGTAAGTTTTAGGTGGTGATCAAAAGGTATTAGTAGAGTACTATCAAGTTTAAATGATTTATTGGCTATATGTTCAAATTTGTGAGGTTTTAGTCTTGATATTGCTTTGCATGCACTAGGTAATGACCTGCCTTGCTATTTAAAGTATGATAGGTAGTTAAGGGAGTATAATTCGGGGGTATCATGACTTGGTTTGAAGTTAAAAATTTGAATATATGCATGTTAAGTTCGAAAATGAAGTTAATTATCATGCATGCATAGTTGTATTTATATATCATTGATTATTATGATTTTTAGAGTATGGAATGATCTCTTCAGTATATGGTAGGTTGAATAAGAGGAAGTGTGATTTTGGTTTATTGATCCTTGTGGTGAAGTGTTTAGGGCCGAATGGGAATAAAGAAGGAAGGGTGGTTTAGCTTGAGTGTTGAGTTGAAGGTTTGGTCAAAAGATTGGAGTGTTTTGAGTGAGAATATGTGAGGCCTTAGGAGGCCCAAGCTCCAGAATATTGAGGCATAGTATAGGCATGAGTTCAATAACCTTAAGTTGAGGAAACAATTTGGTTTTGATGGGTGCATTGGTGTAAAACCGAGAGTAACCCAATACAGAGACAGTTTTGGAGTTAGTGTGTTTAGGGTCCAATTTAGGATTGGTTTTTGGTAAGTAACCTCGGGCCTTGATAGATAAAGATGTAATGGAGTCTAGGGAGCCACATTAAGGGGTTTTAAGTTGGGTAAAATAGGGCATTCTACAAAGTTGTAATCTACAGAATTGTGTCAACTTCATAGGAAGCCATAGGTGAGCCCAAATGAGGTCTTAGTGAATGCACTAAGTATAAAGGTTTGAATTTTCCAAGGCACACAAGGTGGTGCCGAATGGTGCTCTCGGGAAGGTTAGGCTTGTGTCAGGTATTTGTGAGTTCAATTAGGTGAGGCCTAGGTGTATATTGTTATGTTTAAGATAGTTAAAGGTCATTATAAGGGAATGTGCTAAGAAGACTCAAAATAATTGGATTTATAGTACCAAGGAATTTCAAGGTTTGGTGTCTAAGAATGAGGATAAACAAAGATCGAGTGGTCAAGGGTAGAGTGTCTTGAGATCATTCGATACTCGTATGATTAATAGAATTATATGCCATGTTGCTATGTGATTACTTAAAATGATATGTGATTATGTGTACTAAGTGGTTATGTGATAGAGATGCATGGTAATAATTAAATTCGTGCATATGTGTTGCATTATAGTCGAATAGTATAAGAGTCATTTAAGTTGTGCATAAAACCTTTAGTAATGAGGTTGTATATATGTGTAGGTTCAAGAGAAGATAGAGGAAAAACTCTTGCCATCAAAGTCGAGTAGGGGAGTTCAAGGTTGCTTTTGTTAGCTAAGGTCGTTAGGAGAGGCAAGTGCACCTCCCATTCATAACTTATCTTGTGCAAGTGTTCTACTCCTTTCAAATTTATTTAAGCAAGTAGCCCTCTTTCATACTCATTTTATGCAAATGTTTTCCCCCAATTAAACATATATTATGCAAGTCTCTCAACCTTATCATCCGTGATTCCAATTTACTTTCACAAGGAAATGTTTATTCTTATTGATGCTTTTAAATTTCGTATGCAAGTACCCTACTATCCTACTTATAACTATTGCAAGTG